>NC_090649.1:451370219-451617719 GCF_040937935.1 Hyperolius riggenbachi
AAATGGCGAGAAGGAGATTGGTGCACTGCAGAGTAGTCAATAAAATAAAATAAACTGATGAGATAAACAGTTGCATTTGTTCTTCTCCTGAGAATGACTTTTTTAGGTATCCTACAGTTTTATTTTATATTTAAAGTGAACCAGAGACGAAACACCCTTATGTATTTTACCATATATATCAGTGGGAACATGATAGAAAACATCTACCTTGCTCTCTGCTTCATTCTTCACTGCTCAGCCTGCTTGTTATCAGCCCTGATAAAATCCCCTACTAAGCATTGCTCAGGAATCATTATAGCTGAGTCTGTCTTCTCTGATGTCTTTTCAAGCCCAGGCCTGCCCCCTTCTGGCTCTGCTCTAATGACTCAGCTATAATGATTCCTGAGCAAAGCCAGACTGAATGCTCAGTCGGGGATTTTATCAGGGCTTAAAAGAAGCAAGCTGAACAGTGAACAATGAAACAGAGAGCAGGGTAGGTGTTTTCTCTAATGTTCCCACTGATATATATGGTAAATACATGAGGGTGCTTCGTCTCTTGTTCACTTTAAGTCTACTTTTTAAATGTTTACTGTTTCATTGTCATTGGCTGAATGACACATTCATTGAAGTATACCAGAACTAAAATCTACGAACTGTTGGCCCTTTTTATCTCTTTTCTTCTCTCAAAAGCCATTTACTGCCAGGAAAGTGTTTTATGGCTGTACGTCCTTATCAGTGTGGGTTACACTTTAGTCTGACCCTGTCCTGACCCAGGCAGAGACTGTCACTTGCATACCTGTTGTTTAACTCTTTCAGGCAGAGAAAGTCATTTATGTGCTTGGCACTGTACATACACATGTCTACTTCATCATGTCACATGTCATCTCAGGTATCCTTTAAATATTCTAATTTACATGCAAATTGTGTACAGCCAATCAAACACACTTTCTGCTGTTTCTGACTGGCCCAGTGCTAAGCAGAATACAATTTGCATAAAACGATAAGCATCCCTTTGACTATCTCTACTACAGAACTAAAGTAGTGGCTGGATAGTGTAATGGTTAAGGGCTCTGCCTCTGACACAGGAGACCTGGGTTCGAATCTCGGCTCTGCCTGTTCAGTAAGCCAGCACCTATTTCAGTAAGGAGTTTCTTGGGCAGGTCTCATTAACACTGCTACTGCCTACTGAGTGCGCTCTAGTGGCTGCCTCGCAAGCGCTTTGAGTCCGACAGGAGAAAGGCGCTATACAAATACTACTACTGCCATTATTAGCAGGGTTCTGCGCAGGATGGTGGACTCTACACAACTGAACACCTAGGGCTTGATTCACAAAGCGCTTGTGAAAAGCCCCTCTTCACACCTAAACTGAGTTTAGGCATGTAAAAATGAACTTGTGCGCAAAACTTTGCGTTTGCACAGTGCGGTGCACGTGAAACATCGCATCGCGGTGCAACAAAAACATCACACCGCCTATAAGGTTGCATGGGGTGCGACCTTAACGTCGCATAGTGCAACGTTAAGGTCGCAACCCATGCGACCTTATAGGCGCATCGGGTGCACCGTTTTCGTTGCACCGCGATGCGACGTCTCGCGCGCACCACGAGTTTATTTTAAAAACAGTGCTAACCTATTTAGCACCCTACTTTACACGCCCAAACTCTTTAGGCGTGCTAACTAGGTTAGCACCGCTTTGTGAATCAAGCCCTACTGTGGTACAAGAGGCAGCGGCATTGCTACTTGCTATCCCCAAAGATCAGTGGCACGTGTCCCGGATCTATTCTAGGGGTGCCCCTGATGTTCCCCAGGCAGAGTAAGGCAGCAAGAGGCAGTACTGATCTCCGGATTCTGCAGACATCTCTTCTGAGCTTCTCCCCCTAGTGTCTGAGAAGGAATCAGAAGCTAGAGCTCCTAGTGTCTGATTCTCGTATGCTAGGGGGAGAATTGCCAGCTACAGAGGATCTCTCCAGACTTGGAGAGTGGATGGAGGAGATGAGTAGTTCCTCCCTCCGTGCTACTCTGCTGGGAAGGGGGGTTCGTGGGGAGGAACAGTGAGGACACACACAACGATGCATGCTCCCTATGGAGGTTTCACAGCTTCCAGCATGTCACCACAACACCCAGCATGCCCCATAGAGGCACCCCAGCACCAGTATGCTCCATAGACGCACCACAGCACCCAGAGCCGGGACAAGGTCCTCCAGCACCCAAGGCTGAGACACCAAAGTGCGCCCCTCCATCCCTGCCACCCCAGCCGTCACACACTGATTGCTACTAGACTAAGAAGCGCCACAGGGCCCACAACCTCCCCAACACCTTAATATCTAGTTATCTGGCTTGCAGTCACTGCTATGTATCCCGTTTTCTTATTTCTTTCTGCTTCAAACACAATTAGGAATGACAGCTGAATGAATTCTGCGCCCCCTCTTACACTGCACCCTGAGGCTGGAGCCTCTCCAGCCTATGCCTCGGCCCGGCCCTGACAGCACCCATCATGGCACCACACAGCACTCACATGCCCCAGCATGCATTTTTTTTTTAATAATGGAGAGGGGCTTCATCCAACATTTTTGCTGGGCAGGCCTACTAAGACTGCTATTAAGTACATGTACATTTGGCTCCACCCATGACCACACCCACATTATGGTGCATGGCCACACCCTGCTGTAGTGCCCAAAAGTGCCCCGGATCTCTTAGGATCCTAGCAACACCCCTGACAAGAGGAACAGTAAAAAAAAGAAAATAAGACAACAGAAAATAGTTAGCGACTTAATATGAGGTTTGAACGAAAAAACACAGAATCATATATTAGCCCCAAGCAACAGAGATTATTGTAATATTCTTCCTAAGCTATTTATACCCAGCCAAGGCAGGAATACAAACATATTGTTTTCCAGTCTATGATCACAGCATAGAATTCTATTCATCCTAACATATATCCTCCATTATGGTAAATGCCAGCATCACGTACAGTAGGTAATGTCATTATTGTACATGTAAACAGATTTTCCGATGAGCACAAAGGGGGTTCGGAGGAAATAGCGCTATCGCTTGGAGAAGGGAACAGCGGGAGATCCTCAGATTGGTTAAAAATTCTATTTGTAGTGAAAGAAATACAATGTACCCAGCGTGACGAGGGCTATTGTGCTCCGGCAGAGAAACACAAGCCGGCACAAAGGAGATGTGGGCCCATCCAACTGACCTCTACCAGTCATTTCCCATCTAAGAGACAAGGCGGCCGGCGGTCCCTGGTGACGTTGGCCATTAAATATGTGTGCTCGGACGAGAACAAATATCCGATGTTCTTATCCAGCTCATTGGAATGGAAAGTTCCTAAGTGCAGCAGTGATTCAGAGCAGAACTCAAATGCAGGTGCTTCGACCTTAAAGAACAACAAAGGAGGAAAAATAAAGGATATTTCCAGTCACAACCTGATGGAGGGGTTTTGAGCTTTTCAGTAGGGAGTTTTCATGCCCTACTGTGGAAACTCTATATTAACTTATTTTTTTTTTACTTTTCTTCTGTACCATATGTAAATCGGGCTTTCCCACCGGGATTCCATGGCATTTCCCCTCCTGGTAGGAAAAGACTCGGGAACGGAGGTAGTGGTTTGACAAACATACCTCCTTTGCTCCTCTGTGTTGACTTTACTCATTATCTGGTCTACCCAAGTTCCTTCTTCTCTGGCCACCCTGAATTCTAGACTCCCTACCTTTTCACCCCTAGGCTCTTGAGTTCCAGGCTCCATACTTTTTCACCTTAGGTCCCTCGTTTTCCGACCTCCATACTTCAGCCCCAATACTAAGGCCTGGATTTACCTTACAGGAGCCTATAGGCACAGATGTCCTGGCACCTTAGACTTCACTTTTACCTAAAAACCCCCACCGAACCGCATCGCAAGTGTGCTGGCTGGCCCAGCTGTCATTTCACCCTTACTTCCCCTACCTGTCATACGTAATTACAGATGTCCCTTCGCATTAGGTAGCCAGAAGTAACCTCAATATTAAGTAGCTAGAGGTGCCCCCAAGTAGTAGGTAGTTAGAGTTACCTCAGTATTAAGAAGCTAAAGGTGCCCCTGATTTAAGGGCGATCTCATCAGTGGAATGCAGAGAGCAGGGTGAGTAACTTCTCATTTACACTCTCATCAGGACTCTGCATAATGAAGGAGGGAGTGAGGCACTCAGGGAGGAGAGTGTGCCGCCTTTCCATCATCAGAAGCCTGTAGGCATGTGCCTACAGTGCCTTATGGTAAATCCGTCCCTGCCGGTACTTTTGCAACTCTGGCCCATCAAGTTGCAGCCTCAATATCAATACCCTGGAGCTCCAGCAACCATACTTCTTCCCCTCTGACCCTTAGAGTTCCTCCAGCCTCCTTCCTTTATTACCTCGGACCACCCTGAGTTCCAGCCTCCATAATTTTTAATCACTTATGAAAAATAATGGATAAAATAAGCAATGCTTTTGCTCAGCTTGGGATTTGACCCTCTGCTGCACTTGACTGGTTAATTTCTGGCCTGCATACATTTACATAAAAAATATCAAGTGACATCAATTTTGAATTATTAACACCTCACCTCCACAGTGCAGTGCCAAGCTATCTTTACTAGAAGGCAGTAAAGCAAGACTTTCCTTGTATTCACACAGCTTGCAAGCTAAAGGAGCATGTGCAGATCACAGCTTGCAAGTCAGAGGAGCATGTGCAGATCTAAAAACATCATATTTTCAAGTTTAATATTTTTCTGATGAAAAAAAAAACTTTTGAAAAAAAAAATGATTTGCAATCATCACAAGTCTTATAAATAATTACTGCAAGGATAAAAATCAACATATAGTCGCTTTAAGTATAGTGTATAATTATTTCAGTAAGTACTCTAAAAATCTGCTTGGAATTTGGGTCACATGATCTTCGATCGCTGCTTTCTGGACAGCATTATTCAGCACTGTGGACGGACCTCCACAATGAACAGAGTTTATTGGCTACATGGCATGGGCGGGGCAGCAACTGCTCAGCTCAGACACCAGTTTCTTCACACAGGAAGCTCAGTTACAATAGGGGGTTTGATTAATGTAGGTGGAGTTTTGTGAATGGTGCTGTGACATATGTCCCAGCACCATCCTCTCCGTCCAATGCCCCCTGTGTCCCCTGCTCTAATCAGCCGAGATCTTTGGCTGACTAGAACATTGAATACTGGTGAGGAGGAAATGGCAGTTATCCTCCCTAGGAACGCCCACTTGTAACTCTGTAATTTTTAGACCTGTTAAAAAAGAAAAAAAAAAACACAGCATAACTCGTGTATTCCTGGTTCCCTTCGCTGACTAGTCAGCTCTCCCGTTCCGCTGCTGTGCCCTCTCGTATCTGCCAGCATCTTCACCGCTGTGGTGCTGACCTGGAATAACCTGAAAAGTACTTCCGGGTCAGTGCCATAGTGGTGAAGATGCCAGCAGATACGAGACAACACGGCGGGCTAATGGGAGAGCTGACAGGGTGGAAAAGGCAGCAATGGGAACCAGGAGTAAGTGAGTTATGCTACTTTTTTTTGTTTGTTTGTTTTTTTGACAGGTCTAAAAATTTCAAATCAGGAGTACTTTAAGGCCGGATCCACACTATAAGCGCTTTTGTGAGCGCTTGCGTTTGATTAGCGCTTGCTGAGCGCTTCTTTTAAAATCGTTTCCATTCACTTTCATAAAAATCGCAGGAATTGCCGCGATCACATACGTGAAAAACATACACGATCACAGCGATTTTTTACGCAATTTTAATGAAAGTGAATGGCAGTGTATTTTTAGCAAGCGCTCAGCAAGCGCTAATCAAACGCAAGTGCTCACAAAAGCGCTTATAGTGTGGATCCGGCCTAAGAGCTACTTTTTTAAAATCCATTTTATGAGAACGCTATTTGTCTCTTTAAAGTCAAACTTTTGAAAGTCTATTTCACCACCTGGGCTAAACTTATTTAAAACCATTGCCCAAAGTTGTGTTTTTAATAATATCTATTTTGCTACAGGGAATCAGCCTTAAAGTCCCGCTTTAAAAGATGTAGAAAAACAATGCAGGCACATAATAGGTAATTATCGATTTCTGCGGCCGGCCGCTTCTTGTCGTGGAGATGAAGTTTGTAGTTTCAGGCTATGTTTAAATAAGCGCAGAGACATGTTTGAAATTTGTACTTTCCATTTGACATCTGTAGTGTGTGACATGCACCCCCTTTTTTATTGAGCAAAAAAAAAAAAAAATGCTGGTATTTTATTTATTACGTACCTAGCAATCTTCCAATCAATACTCCTGACAGATTAATTTATTTTTTCTATTTTTCTCAATCCTAATAGGAGAAGTGACAGAGGCGGCAGCTGGGAGCGACTCGCAGGCCTGTTGGTAAATTTCGTCTGGCCGGATCTCCTCGAAGATAAGTGAGTCAATTTCAGATTAATAATAACTAATATCGCCTCGTGGAAGGGACAGATTAGAGACATACATTGTGCTGCACGTTTTTGATCGAGTAATGAGAAATGAATTTGTATTTTATTTTTTTTCTTCGTAAAGTGATGTCGAGCGCAAACACCAGAACTGTCACAGAGGAGCTGGACCACAGGAAGCTGTGAATACATCGTTTATAATGAAGGAAATATTGTCTGTTTACTTTAGTACTTCTCTACCCTATACAGTTCCCTGGTGTCTATTGGCCCCCCTCCAGAGCCAGATCATCCACGAGGCAACATAGGCAGTTGCCTAGGGCCTGGAGAGAGTCTAGGGGCCCGGTTTATGCTAGCCCCCAACAAATCTCACCAAAAAAGCTAGGTGGCCATCAATAGTGATTGTCATGTCTAGGAGAACTCATTTGATCAGTTTGGTCAGGTAATAGATAAGTAAGTCTGTGATTTGCTAGACATGATCATGTGCTAAAGCAGGATGTGATCACAGCAAATCAGAGCTTTGCTAATCTTTCAGCTAATCATACAAATCACATGCTTCTTTATGAGTTCTCCTAGACATGACCATCACTAGCCATCAAGGGTGGAGCCAAAGTTGTAGCTTGCCTAGGGCCCCATTTTACCTTAATCCATCTATGCCCCCCTCCCCCAAATAGTTCCCTGGTGTCTGGTGGCCCCCCTCCTTCCCCTATACAGTTCCCTGGTGTCTAGAGGCCCCCTCCCTCCTCTATACAGTTCATTGGTGTCTACTTGCCCCCTCCCTCCCCTTAACAGTTCATTGGTGTCTAGTGGCCCCCTTCCTCCCCTATAGAGCTCCCTGCTGTCTAGTAGTCTCCCTCTCACCCCTATACAGTTCCATGGTGTCTGGTTGTTTCTCCCTCCCCTCTATGCAGAGATCTATGCAGGGAATAAAGGAGGTAAGTTAGTTCACGCCTTCATCACATCACGGCTGGACTACTGCAATGCTCTTTATGCTGGCCTCCCCAAAAAGGACCTGCGTCGCCTGCAATTAGTGCAGAATGCTGCTGCCAGATTGCTAACAAACCAGCCTCACCACTGTCACATTACACCGATCCTTTGCTCACTTCACTGGCTACCAGTAGAAAGGAGAATACTCTTCAAGATTGGACTGCTGACATTCAAATCCCTGCACAATCTGGGCCCTGGATACATGAAGGACTTGCTGAAGCTGCACCACACCTCTTCCAACCTCAGATCAGCAAGTTCTATAAACTTGGTCACTCCCAGAGTGCTCCTCAAAAAATCTGGAGACAGAGCCTTCTGTCATGCTGCCCCTACTCTTTGGAACTCCCTACCTCACCCAGGAAAGACAGCACCATCCCTGGAGCTATTCAAATCCAGACTGAAAAGCCACCTGTTTAGCCTGGCATTTTGGGACTTATAAAATTCTTCCTCTGTACCACGATGGTCTGAGCCATGCTTATGCGCTTTGAGTCCTACGGGAGAAAAGCACTTTACAAATGTTATTTGTTGTTGTTGTTAGTTACTCACCTCTTTGCTCTAATCAACCGCACATCAAGCTGACTGTAATGACAGACCAGATAATGCAACGCAATCTGAACTTGAGCCCCAACATTCAGGCTGTCATTAGCTGCTGTGACCCCTCTTCTGCTTCTCTCCATCCTGCTGCCATCGGGATATCTCAAAGGTGCTGCGGGACAGGGGACTATGCCTTCCAACCCGGGACAGTCTCAGTAAAGCCCGGGATGGTTGAGAGGCATGCAACCAATAAGGACATGGGAGGAAAATACCCACCACTTTGAGATCAAACCATGGTTGGATCTTGTGATATAAATCTTGGGATATAAACCCCCTACCCCAGAAATTAAAAAAATGTTCCTTCTGTCTGATCAAAATCTGTAAACAAGACCAAGCAGGACTGACAAGCGACAGTAGAATTTTCTCAAGAAACATTCATCCGTGTGAATGGAGAACCATCGAGGGAATGCTGGAATCTTTGCAACCGTCCATGGCTTAATGCCTTGGAGGGGCTTCCAAAGGAAAGGGTCATAATTCTCTCCATCCTTATCATTTCTGTGAAGCCGTAGATTTGTTGTGATGTAAAGTACTGCGGAGAATCGGCAACAGACAGACTATGGCGTGGTGACAAATGATATGAGCTGGGAAATATGCTGACTTCCTCAATAGTTGATAAGATTGCCAGCAATTTAAACATTATTCAACATAATGGACCTTCCCAGGGGAGGAGGTGATTTATTTGCCGCCACCAAAACCCACGGTGCTATTTTTGAAATGACATGCACTTATGGATGTGTATTATTATCAAGTCGGAGGCATCATAATTCCTGGTCACTGTCAATTATGTTTCTTAAGTTTGCAAATAAACAAATTAACGTGGCAGGAACTGAAGTCGATCAATTAATGCTTACGGAATAGCTCATGGGATAGCAAAACATGTGGGGTTGTTCTGATTGGATGGTGAGGATCATGTGATCAGCAAGGATAACGCTTTAAAAAAAAAAAAAAATCAGCTGAGAACGTTTTTAGGAAAGTAGATTAATAGCATGTAAAAGACATTTTTTTTCCTTGAAAATTAATTTGTATAAAAATGCATTTACCATGCCCAGCTGCCCAACTGTGAAGACAATTATAATTTTTGTTAAAATAAATTATGACAAAAAGTATCACCTTTAAAGGACCTCTCTAGTGAAAAATGTAAGCAGTTAAATTCTGACAGAACTGACAGGTTTTGGACTAGTCAATCTCCTCATAGGGCATTTGCTGGGTTTTCTTTGTTATTTCCTGAATGGTAATTGCTAAGTCTAACTAACAAAATAGAGTGCAAGCAAGTAGGGAGGCTGGCTGGTATCTTACTATGTTGGCAGTTAAACTGCCCTTCAGGAAATGCTTGTGAAAATAAAGAAAACTCTTAGAATCCCCCATGAGGGGATAGACTAGTCCAAAACCTGTCAGTTCAGACAGATTTTAACTACTTTCTTTTTTTTCACTTGAGTTGTCCTTGTTGGTTTTTTTTAAGCAAAACGGTTTGGCAACAGGCTCATTATAACGTTGCAGCAGCAGAGGAATGTGTGCATCAAACACCAAGTTAAAACCTGCTATATCTGGCTTTGCAAATTTGGCCTAATTGGCTTGATCACGAGGAAATGCTCATGCAAATTTGCATTTGCTTTTGCATGCCATTTGATTGGGGCATGGGGAAGCCTCCCCCTGGCGCCCCTGGATAGTGCTAAATGTTGCATGAGCTAATCCCCACAGGGCAACCGTTTTGCGTTAATTAGTTTTAGACCCTGCATAATATGGCATGCGAAAGCAAGTGCAAATGAGGATTGCCTCGTGATCAAGCCAAAAGGCCACATTTGCAAAGCTATATATATCAGGTTTTAACTTGGTGTTTGATGCACACATTCCTCTGCTATTGTGTCATTATAGTGTTGGTATTCTTCTTACAAGCTCATTATAGTGGTGACATTCTCCTAACAAACTTTTTATTGTAAACTACTGGGTGGAGACTCCCAAAATATATAATTAGACAATTAAAAACAGTGTAAAATAAGAGGTGATGTTGGCTTACCTCTCCAAAAAAACCCCACATACTCCAGACATTTGTGGTGTACATTTTTTTTTTTAATAGCACAACATAAAGACAATGCGTTCCGCGGGTGTATCCTGCTTCTTCAGGTCTTTATAATGTGCTTGATAATTTAAATATTTTCACTGTAAAAAGCTCAAACTTATTAAAAACAACCCTACCCATTTCTAAATAAGCAATCCTTCTATTTTTATATTACCAATTAAATTATTTAGAATGTCTACAAATTATGCAAATTATGCATCATCCAAACATATACATAACATGATTATAAAAATTATGAATCTTTCCAAAAAACATGATTTCACTCTTGAAGTACTAGACAGGAATAGTAAATAACTCTATCATAAAAATTCATAAAAAGCTCATTATGGTAGTGCGATTCTCCTAACAAGTTCATTATAGTGGTGCCATTCTCCTTACAAGCTCATGTTAGTGGTGACTTTCTCCGAACATACTCATTATAGTGGTAAAAGTCTGCTTACAATCTCTTTATAGTGGTGACATTCTCCTAACAAGGTCATTAAGTGGTAACATTCTCCTAACCAGCTCATTATAGTGGTAGCATTTTCCTGACAAGCTCCTTATAGTGTTGACATTCTCCCGACAATTTCATTACAGTAGTGACATTTTTCTAACAATCTCTTTATAGAAGTGACATTCTCCTAACAAGCTCATTAAAGAGGTGACATTCTCCTACCAAGTTCATTAATCTCATCTCAAAAGGGGAAGTTGAAACTAGCAGAACTAGGAGTGAATAGGGCAGGTTATGTTTTCAATTTCCTACTAACGTCTTCTCTAACCTAAGCCTCTCCCCTACCTAACCCCACAGCCCTACACTAATGTCCCTGTGCCGCATTACAGCCAGCTGGAGTTCCGCTACTCTCTGCGCCATCATAGCAGTAAATTGCATTGCGGCGATAGTGGGGGCCACATCACCAGGTGCAACCCAGCAGCCTCTGGTGCCCATTTCACCTGTTTTGGCCCGCCACATCTGCTTTTACCCTATACTGTTAACATTTTACCAAAGAAATACTGCTATTATTATTGTTATTATTTAGTATTTATATAGCGCCGACATCTTCCGCAGCGCTGTACAGAGTATATTGTCTTGTCACTTAACTGTCCCTCTGAGGGGCTCACAATCTATTCCCTACCATAATCCTATGTATGTATTGTGTAGTGTATGTATTATAGTCTAGGGCCAATTTAGGGGAAAGCCAATTAACTTATCTGTATGTTTTTGGGATGTGGGAGGAAACCGGAGTACCCAGAGGAAACCCACGCAGACACAGGGAGAACATACAAACTCCTTGCAGATGTTTGACCTGGCTGGGATTCGAACCGACAACCCAGCGTTGCAAGGCGAGAGCGCTAACCACTATGCCACCGTGCTACCAAACCTGTGCACTACCCCTGCTAGTCACATGAAATGCTCAAGATCGGATTTCTACTTTTTGCGCCCCATGCCGAATATGTTGCGACTCCCCTTTCCTGTGCAGCCTTCTCTTCCTTGTGTATCATGCATTTACTGTAGCCCCTCTCTTTCATTAACAGCTCCTATGGGCATCATTGTCTCTTTTCCATGTGTTGCTCCATATTTTCAGCCTCCTCTTTTCTATGTAGCAACTCCTCTTTTATGTTCAGGTGCGCCCTTGGGCTGCTGCCGCTCGAGGCCTGGGCCTTTGTGGCCTTTACAGAAATCCAGCCCTGGAAATGCTACGCCACTAAATTCTCCAGCAATAAATACCGTATATTCTGGCATATAAGACGACGTCCCAACTTTTCCAGTTATAATATAGAGTTTGGGATATACTCGCCGTATAAGACTACCCCTCTTCCAAGGCACACCAAATAAAATTTTTTTAAAAAATCATACACTGGTGCTATGTATGAACAGATATAGGTGCTGTACTGTATGTGGTACCCAGTATATAACAGTATACAGGCGACTGACTGGTTGGATTGGTTAGCTCTCCCTCTCCCTAAGTGAATTGGTCAGCTCTCCTTGTCTCCCTGTTTATCAGAGTGGTATGGAAGAATAGATTGTGCTGTGCCCATAAAACTTGCCTCTTTCACCCTTCTGGCCCGCCCTTGTATCCTATTTACCTCCTTCTCTGCCTCTCAGATCTCTTCACTACAGTCCTCAGCAGCGAGATCTGAGAGGCAGTAGCAGGATAGGGAATATAACCCGGCATCAATAACACCCAGCATATAAGACAACCCCTGACTTTTCAGATGATTTTCAAGGGTTAAAAAGTAGTCTTATACGCCAGAATATACAGTAGATCTTTTCTCAATGTGAAAACCGCTGGGGAATCGCAATCGCTCGTGTGAAAGAACCCCAAGTCCTTTCAGCCGCATGTCACTAAAAGTAGCTTATCACTTTAAATATTGTAATGGCTGTGACTCCGCTACACGTTGCGCTATTCTCCTCCGTTCTGCTCTAAGCTCAGGTGCCCTGTGATGGGAAAAAGAACACGTCTTTCTAACCGATTGCCCAGCTTTATGATACGATATCCATTTAGCAGGGACACATTTGCACACTGTGATTGCTCTTTGTACTGCTTTACTGAAGAAGGTCATTATTGTTCTATTACGTCTTTTCAGTTGGCGGAGCGGCGGCGGTAATGAAATGCGTTCTTGAGAAGACGGCGCGCGTCGTGTCGCCATCACGACCAGAACAGATTCATATATATTCCATAGAAAGCTAGCGGCCCCCCGTCCCTCTAAGCTAACGACTGCGGAGACCCTACTGCTGTTCAAGCAGCCTCATCGCATTTCGCATTTTTCCATTCTAATTTAAAACCGCGTTCCGCCGTACTTTTCCTACAACGCGGGGGCACTACGGGCAGCTGTTAGCCCCCAAGGCAGAGATATTCCATGTTATTATTCAGCACTGCGCTCGCAAATGTCACAGCTGCGTAAAAAAGAATGACTTTGTTTAGAGCAAAGGTTCTACTATACGGTCTGATGTTACAGCATCCCCCAACTCTGAATATGCCTTCTTTATTTCCCTATGACTCATAAACGTCTGTGCCGGGGCTATTAACATTTTATTTACAGGGTCTGAGCAGACAAAACAAAACAAAAAAACGAAGTGAACTCCAGGTAAAAATAAACTAATGAGATAAATAATTATATTTATCCTCCTACTCCTAAAAATTACTTTTTTAAGTATCTTAGGGTTTTCTGTTATATTTAAACATTTACAAAGTAGGTTGAATGTTTTACTGTCTCTAATCAGTGGCAGCCTATTAAGTATCCCAGAGTTAGAAAAAGGTCAATAGTTCATGTGTTTTATCTCTCCCTGCCCTCAGACGTTGTATTCTGCCAGGAAAACTTTTATGGCTGTAATTAGCTTATCAGTGATGTTCACTATATTCCCGACAAGACAGAAGCTGCCACTTCCATACCTAGAAATAAACTGTTTCAGGCAGCAAAACAAAACAAGTAAAAAAGCCTGGTTATTAATATGTTTTGTACTGTACATACACATGTTTATCTAATCTTGTCACATATCGCCTGTGGTACACTTCAAGGATACAATTCAAAATCCTGACTCTTGCCTACAAAGCATTTTACAACCTGGCTCCTTCCTATTTAAATAAACGTATTACCAGCTACCATCCTACATGCAATCTCCGCTCTACTAACAATGTTCTCCTGTCCTGTCACCTGGGGGTGTTAGTGTTAGGCATAGGTAGGGGAGGTTAAGGTTAGGCATAGGTGGGTGGAAGGTTAGGCAAATGTAGGGGGAGGTTAGTGTTAGGCATATGTAGGGGGAGGTTAGTGTTAGCCATAAGTGGGGGGTTAGGCAAATGTAGGGTTGGGTTAGTGATAGGCATAGGTAGGGGGAGGTTAGTGTTAGGCATAAGTGGGGGATTAGGCAAATGTAATGCTGGGTTAGTGTTAGGCGTAGCTAGGGGGAGGTTAGTGTTAGGCATAAGTGGGGGTTAGGCAAATGTAGGGCTGGGTTAGTGTTAGGCGTAGGTAGGGGGAGGTTAGTGTTAGGCAAAGTGGGGGGTTAGGCAAATGTAGGGTTGGGTAAGGTCCAGTTCACATTAGTGTTTTTGTGCGGAGCCGGCCGTATGGATCTGGCCATCAGGATCAGGTAAAAACTGTCAGTTTTTACAGCGAGTGTGCTGTAAGCTGTCAGTTTTCAATTTGTTCCTATGCAGCGGAAAAAACTTCCATTTCCGGGGTCCTGCTGCATTTTTTTGTCCGTTGAGTGGAATGGACAACGGATCCGTACAAGCGGATGGCTGTGAACGGATCCATTGGTTTAACATTGGATTCGCTCGCATACCGGACTGTTTGTACTGTATACGTTCCGCTCCCGTTCTGCTCAACGCTAAGGAGGTTAGTGTTAGGCATAAGTGGGGGGGGGGGGGGGGGGTTAGGCAAATGTAGGGTTGGGTTAGTGTTAGGTGTAGGTAGGGAGAAGTTAGTGTTAGGCATAGGTCAGAGATTAGTGTTAGGCATAGATAGGGGTATTTCTAGACGTTGGTGGGAGAGGTTAGTGTTAGGTAAAGGTGATAAAAGCTGATAGTAGAATATCAGTAACGTTACCGATATTCTATCTATCAACAAGAGCAGGCGCCCAAATCACAGGCACTCTAATTAGATGTAGATCGGGGCGATATTGCAACCATCTACAGATGTCTTAGAGGCCTCTGTAAAGGTTTTCCATTTCACGGTCATTTTGGAATTACAAGACTAATTTTGTTCTCAAAAAGAGTTTTGTTGTCACAAAATGTGCGGCTGCTCATCTGACAATGTGGACATGGGGAGCCTCCTCTGCACATATCACAGAGCGGCCGGAGCGCCAGTGATTAGCCTTTGTCTGCTGGTGTCATGAGCAGAATAATCAATTGTTACTGAGGCATAACCAGCGGAATGTTGAAAGCAATTTCAATTCACAAACCAAATACCTCTCAGCGGGGGATCATTGAGCGGCCGGGCTCAGAGCGCCGGGGAAAAATACGATACCTTTCACTTGCTTTTCTCCAAATCCCTCATCCTGGGCTCGGCTTCCATAAATTGAGTTATTTTCTCTCCCGGCCTTGATGTGCTGTAGTTGTTTATCTTCATTCCTAATTTATCTAAACAAGAGAATGAGAAAAACTCTCTGTTGTTCAACATTTTATGAACTTGCTAAGCAGAGGATAGAGGCGTTGTCAAGTTAGTTGTCATTTTTTCACTAAAGAGGCCCTGTAGTGACACATAGTAGAATGCAGTAAATTATTCAGGATATACACTTTTACAGTAATTTCCCTGGTTTCAGCATCAGAAACATTTCCTATATACAGTATATTGCTGTATATTGGTATGTAATTGGAATTCTCAGAAACAAACATTCTGCAGAGCTGCATCTGACAAGACTAAAGTGTACCAGAGATGATTAGAGAAAAAGATTTTTACTTACCTGGGGCTCCTTTTAGCCCCCTGTAGGCCGTCAGCTCCCTTGATGTTAAAGGATACCCGAGGTGACATGTGACATGATGAGATAGACATGGGGATGTACAGTGCCTAGCTCACAAATAACTATGCCGTGTTCCTTTTTTTCTTTCTCTGCCTGAAAGAGTTAAATATCAGGTATGCAAGTGGCTGACTCAGTCCTGACTCAGACAGGAAGTGACTACAGTGTGACCCTCACTGATAAGAAATTCCCCTTTTTACCTATTTCTTGCTCTCAGAAGCAATTTTCTGCTAGGAAAGTGTTTTATAGTTGGAATTTCTTATCAGTGAGGGTCACACTGTAGTCACTTCCTGTCTGAGTCAGGACTGAATCAGCCACTTACATACCTGATATTTAACTCTGAGGCAGAGAAAGAAAAAAAGGAACACAGCATAGTTATGTGTGTGTACATACACATGTCTATCTCATTATGTCACATGTCACCTCAGGTATCCTTTAAACATCAGGTATATAAGTGGCAATTCCTGTCTGAGTCAGGACTGAGTCAGCCACTTACATACCAGATATTTAACTCTTTGAGGCAGAGAAAGAAAAAAAGGAACACAGCATAGTTATTTGTGTGCTAAGCACTGTACATACACATGTATATCTCATCATGTCACATGTCACCTCGGGTATCCTTTAAACATCAGGTATGTAAGTGGCAATTCCTGTCTGAGTCAGGACTGGGTCAGACTACAGTGTGAGCCTCACTGATAAAAAATGACAACTATAAAACACCTTCCTAGCTGAAAATGGCTTCTGAGAGCAGGAAAGAGATACAAAGGGTCAATAGTTCATAGATTTTAGCTCTGGTATACTTCAATGAATGTATCATTGAGCAAAAACAGTAAAACAATAAAAACGTAAGAAGTAGATTTAAATATAAAATAAAACTGTGGAATATCTTAAAAATTCATTTTAGGAGGAGGAGGATAGATACAATTGTTTATTTCATTAGTTTATTTTCACCTCGGGCGTCCTTTAAAGGACAACTGAAGTAAGAAGAACATGGAGGCTGCCATATTTATTTTCTTTTTTAACAATACTGGTTGCCTGGCAGCCTTGCTGGTCTATGTGGCTGCAGTATGTCTGAGTGTGTAACAAGCATGCAGCTAACCTTGTCAGATCTGACATTAATGTCAGAAACACCTCATATGATGCATGCCTGTTCAGGGGCTATGACTAAAAGTATTAGAGGCAGAGGATTAGACGGACAGCCAGGCAACTGGTATTTCTTAAATGAAAACAAATATGGCAGCCTCCATATCCCTCTTGCTTCAGTTGTCCTTTAAAGCAAACATCATATATCGATGTACAGAGGCGCCAACAGACCACTCGGTCTTTATCTCTGTCATTTGTAGTGTGATACTCCTGTTGTTTAATGCCTGAAGAAGCGTGATTGTGCCCGTGAAATGCGTCGCAGTTTGTCTCGGAGTATGTGAATAAATTGTTTTTGACTTCAAGCGACAGCATCGAGTCTGTTTTAGGTTGGCTGGTCCACCACCACCACCTGAATATTTTAAGCCTTTTAGTGTGTTTTATCCTGTTGGCGCCTCTGTACATCGATATATCCAGTTTTCCACCCTTGGTGGAAGGGTGATACACCCTCTTCTTCTTCTTTCACAGAGAGCGACATCTTAATCCTGAATGGGGACAGGTCTAATCTCCTCACCTGCCTATACAGTGGTTGCCTGAGCGGTAACCCATGTTTGTAAGTATAATACTTACTTGTCATTTGTTCCTCCTCGTTCCAATACATACTACACTATACCGGGCTCTCGGTTGTCTGTTTAAAGCAAACATCAGGCTCAGTTGCGGACTACTGCTTATGCAAGGTCCAGGCAATACGGTAAGTGTTTTGCGCATGCAAAGTTAATTAATACAGTACAACAAGATGTAAAAGGCGCTCAGGAATGTATAAAACGGAGTTAAAAACAGCTAAATGAAAAAAAGGAGAGGGGCTTGTATCTCCAGTCGAAAACCGGCATTTCTGATCAGAATTCAGAAATCGGGAAAAAAAACATTGGATCACCGCGGTCATTTTAGACCAATCACAGATGTGATCTTCCGTTTTTCCATTTTTCAGATTTTTTGAAGCAAAAAAAAAGACTAATAAAATGGTCCGCAAAAATCAGAAATTGATAAATCAGAAATTGGAAAAATGGAAAAAAAATGGAAATAAACATTGGCAGATATCGGAATTTAGGCATTTCTAACCATCCCTGTCAATGATGACAACTTCATATGGAATATGTTGGTGCTTTATAAATCAATATAAATAATAATATGACATTTTAATATGCACAGGCAACGTGTTTCGTGGGTCCATTCCACCTCCTCAGGCCAATTGTAGTGTAACCAAACAAAGAGCACCTCTGCTAGCGCAAAATGTCCTGTCTACGATGGAGAAAGCGAGTGGCCTGGAACAGTGCATGCGCAGTGGCCCTAGTTGGATCGCAGACAGCGACGAACCACATGACACCCAGTTAGAAAAAACAATAGATAGCACACTATGCTCTCCCCATTCTTACATTTCCCAGCATCCATGCATTTTACAGGAAACCACACCTCCTTTATAGAGGCAAACTTATTGATGACAGGAAATAGGGGGTGAGTAGCGGTAAGACCTCAATATTGCCAACAGGAAACTACTAAAGCTCTAAAGTCTGCTTTTCTTTGGCAAACAGCTGCAGACAAGCCAAAATATGAAAACTTTTTTCAGATGTAAAAAGTTCAGTTTCAAAGGTAATGTGTGCTAATAATTCATGCTGATTGACATAATTGCTCTGAGAATTAGCCTTGTTCGCTTGCGGGTTTTTAAACAATTTCTTTTTAAGCGAGTTCTTTGTCTACCAATTTCTTTTCCTTTTCGGGTTTGCTGGAAACATTTAAGCAGAGAGCAGCATGCAGATGTGTGTATATTCATGCAATGAATTAGAACTAACAGCCTTTACCAGCAGAATGAACACAGGCCAGATTTTATGCCTGGGAGCCTGTAAAAGGGGATTTGTGTCCTCGGCAAGGAATACCGCGTGATGGGGTGCGATGAGGACCCCTCTCCTCCAACCATGCGTGTCAGTGTGTGTTGTGTTCAGTAGTCACAGAGGCTGAGTAAAGGTTTATTTAGAGGATTCACCAACTTTCTAAACAGTGTATTCACTCCATGCTCCTAGCCAAGGCATAACAGGAGCAAACGATACACAACAGTCTAGATAATCCTATCCAGTTTTACAAGTAGCATAGTGCCAGGCTGCCAGCTACAGGCCAGATGTATAAACACCACATATTACCCTCTTGTTTTAAAATCTTCATTAAACAAATGTCCAGGGTGCTAATATCAAATTATAACCCAAAGCAGAACTATGCAAGTTAACTACATCACATAGTCCTTTGTCCACACAGGTGGTCTTCTTACTCTGAGTATGTTTGGTTAGTTCTGTTTCTGGTCATCATCAGTCACACTATTACCATGCCCTTCATAAAATGAAACATCTCACAAGTCCTGCCTAACAGGTACAAGACGACTGGCATTCTGTGTACATCCATCAGACCGTGTAAGGCCCCTTTAACAGTCTTCACAACTGAAGATCTTAGAGGCACTGGACGTTGTGGAAGTTGTATGCCAACCACATGAAGTTTGGTGCTCATATGTCTGCCATTTAACAACTCAACTGGCAATGCTTGTGTAGCTGCTTGGCATACATTAAATAGGGGTGCGAAGAAAAATAAGTGCCAGTTTTTGTTAACACTATTATTAATATCTACTGTATATTCCTGCGTATAAGACTACTTTTTCACCCTTGAAAATCTTCTGAAAAGTTGGGGGTCGTCTTATACGCCGGGTATCATTGATGCTGGGTGATACCCCCTATCCCGTTACCGTCTCTCAGATCTCGCTGCTGAGGACTGTAGTTAAGCGGCGCAGGTGCATATGTGTGAGATCTGAGAGGCAGAGAGGGAGGTAAATAGGATACAAGGGTGGGCCAGACAGGTGAAAGAAGCGTATTTTATGGGTACAGCGCGATCTATTCTTCCATACTGCTCTGATAAACAGGTAGACAAGGAGAGCTGACCAATCTACTAAGGGAGAGCTGACCAATCCAACCAGTCAATTGACTATATACTGTTATATACTGGGTACCACATACAGTACAGCACCAGTATATGATTTTTTTTAATTTGGTGTACGTTGGGGGTAGTCTTATACGGTGAGTATATCACAGACTCTATATTTTAACTGAAAAAGTTAAGGAGTCGTCTTATACACCCAGTCGTCTTATACGCCGGAATATACGGACTGATAGTCTTCATTTTTAAAGTGTAAATAGTGTAAATTATCATAATAAAAATTCAGTAGATATTAACAATATTTTACAACTCAACCTACTCTCACACATAAACCTCCCCCCTTGCTGACGTCTAACCCTAAAACTAGCCTTCCTGACACCTAACCCTAATACTAGCCTTCCTGACACCTAACCCTAAACCCCCCCTTCCGGATGCCTAACCCTAAAACCCTCCTTCCTGATGCCCAACCCTAAACCCCTCCTTCCGGATACCTAACCCTAAAACCCTCCTTCCTGATGCCCAACCCTAAACCCCTCCTTCCTGATGCCTAACCTTAAAACCCTTCTTCCTAAAACCTAACCCGAAAACCCTCCAACTGACGCCTAACCCTAAAACCCCCATTTCTGATGCCTAAGCCCAAAACTAGTCTTCATGACACCTAACCCTAAACCCCCCTACCTGATGCCTAACCCAAAAACCCTCCTTCCTGATTCCTAAGCCTAAAACCCCTCTTCCTGATGCCTAACCCTAAAACCCTCCTTCCTGATGCCTAACTTTAAACCCCTCCTTCTGTATGCCTAACCCTAAAACCCTTCTTCCTGATGCCCAACCCTAAACCCCTCCTTCCTGATGCCTAACCTTAAAACCCTCCTTCCTGATGCCTAACCCAAAAACCCTCCAACTGACGCCTAACCCTAAAACCCCCATTCCTGATACCTAAGCCCAAAACTAGCCTTCATGGCGCCTAACCCTAAACCCCCCCTACCTGATGCCTAACCCAAAAACCCTCCTTCCTGATTCCTAAGCCTAAAACCCCCCTTCCTGACGCCTAACCCTAAACCCCCCTTCCTGACGCCTAATCCCAAAACCCACAACTTGATGCTGAATACTAAAACCCCCTTTCTTGACGTCTAACCCTAAAAAATAACCTTTGTGATGCCTAACTCTAAAAAACCCTTTCCTATTCTCATAATGTTCAAAACAATACATTTTAAAAAAAATCATTTTCAAAAATGATTGATTTGTAAATAAAAAACAATGAAAATTACAAAAACAACAAAGTTCTAATTTTCAAAACAATAATTGTTGCGCGCCTATTTCATGCTCCCGTTGAATGTGCAGATGCTGTTTTAGAGTGCTGGACAATCTTGTAAAAAAAATAGTTTCAGTTATTCTGCCTGTGTGACAACTGAACTCAACAGTACGCGATGATGGGCACACGAGCCGGCGTATAGAGGAGTGTCAGACGAAGGGTAAGAAGAACTCATGCAGGCAACTATAAAAGACGGAAAGAAAAAAGAGAGAGGAAGAAAGAAAGAGAGAAGGGATATTAATATGCATCCTTCGCCGTGAATCTAGGCCGCTTAATGTCTTTACCCGAGGCGAGCCATTTTCTAAGAGAAAACTTGAAATCCAATATCAGAGGACGGTACATCCAAATTACAATTACTTTCGTATACGAGGGCTATTAATATTCACAAATGCAGTCAGAGATATCAGAGTTCTTTTTACGTCAGCTAAAATTCTGTTCTTTTTTTTTTGGGGGGGGGGGGGGGGGGTGCTAATTCCCTACACACAGCTGACTTCCTAGGAGTCTTGCTGAAGGACACCTGGAGTAAAGGTGCCCATATATCTAGCAATGATGGGCAGATTTGACCGAGAGACAAATCTCACTTATCGAATCTGATTAGAGAGAGATCATGCCCATACACCGCAGCCCGATTCCTGATCGATTACAGCATGTAATCTCATAAGTATTGGCCGAGTCCGCTGCATCGTTCGCCTCGCCTCTGCCCCGTAGTGTATAAGTGTACCCGCGCGAGTACTTTCATACATTACCTGTCCTGTGTCACGGTGCACATCCGTTTTAGTAACCTCCTGCTCTTCCATTAATGGTATACAAGCTAAAGGAAGAGCAGGGATTTGGAAGACAGAGTGGCACCGCGACACAGGATAGTTAATGTATAAATGCACACATAGGGGGGATAGATCTATATACTGGGGGAACAGCGGCGGAGGTTTGTCATGTCCGTCACTTGTCCTGATATTGCTCACCGTTACTGCCATAAACCGGATCGACCAACTATGGCCCAACATCTTGTAGCATGTCCGATCAGGGCCGGTTCTAGACTTTTTGCCGCCTGATGCAAGCTTCAACCTTGTACGGATGCTTCCCCCCCCCCCCCCCCCGATAGGTAGCCTGGAGGGGGTAGCAGCCAGGAAGGGCGAGCAGTGGGCACAGCGGTGGGGAGGCGGGTCAAATCACCAGTCATTGGGTGGCACTGCAGGAAGTGACACGGCGAGCGGTGGAACTCCAGTAAGGAAGTAAGTGAGTAATTGCTTCCCCGCTCACTGCTGGCAAATTTGGCGCTAATAGCTGGAGGGGCCAGGTGATGGGGGGAGGGGGGGTCTGAACCCCCTTCCCACCGCTGTGCCCACTGCTCCTCCTCTCTGGCTACTACCCCCCCCAGCTCGGCACCCCCCTCCACCCATGGCCAGGCAGGCACCGTCCCCCCATATCCGCCACCTGAGGAAAATGCCTCACATCACCTCTTGGGCGGTCCGGTGCTGCGATTGATACATATGAACAATGTCGGCCCAAAATTGGTTGAATCGTCAATCAGGCATGCACTTGGCCGCACCAATTTCCATCCAATCTGATAATAATTATCAAATCGAAAGGTTGATCGGCCGTCCAAAGTCGCTAGATGTATGGATACCTTAAGAGAACCATATATGCAGAAGAATCTATAGATTATTCTGTTTGCGAGTCTAGACCCTGCACCCCACCCATTCCCCTTGGTGTCAAAAAATGCATGGCAAAGTAATGGATGGCCACTCGACAACTGATGCGTCTTCCTCTTACCAGATCAAGGCCTATAGTACTGCTCCTTTACTGGTTTGAGACACAGCAGTTTCCTTCCAGTTCCTTCAGAACCAAAACAGAGGTTGCATAGATTACACAGTTATAGGTATGGTCTTCCCAGTACTAGTAACATATGGCTGTGAAAGTTGGACTATAAATAAGGTCATTTAAAGAGGAACTCCAGTGAAAATAATGTAATAAAAATGATTCATTTTTAAAATAATTATGTATAAATGACTTAGTCAGTGTTTGCCCATTGTAATTTTTTTCCTCTCCCTGATTTACATTCTGACATTTATCACATGGTGACATTTTTACTGCTGGCAGGTGATGTCAGTGGAAGTAGATGCTGCTTGCTTTTTTGGCAGTTGTAAACAGCTGTAAACAGCTATTTCCCACAATGCAACAAGGTTTACAGACAGGAAACTATCAGGACCATGGTCCTGACAGTTTCCTGTGGGAGGGGTTTCACTACAATATCAGCCATACAGAGCCCCCTGATGATCTGTTTGTGAAAAAAGGCAAAGATTCCTCATGTAAAAGGGGTATCAGCTACTGATTGGGATGAAGTTCAATTCTTGGTCACGGTTTCTCTTTAAGAAACACAACAGTGAACCTTAACAAGCAGGACTTGATTTTGTACACGTAAGGCCCTGTATATATAGATTACTAGCTGATTGCCCGGCGTTGCCCGGGT
This sequence comes from Hyperolius riggenbachi, assembly GCF_040937935.1. NCBI lineage: Eukaryota > Metazoa > Chordata > Amphibia > Anura > Hyperoliidae > Hyperolius > Hyperolius riggenbachi. The sequence goes on from NC_090649.1 coordinate 451,393,528, forward strand.
ATGTATTTGGCTGGTGTTGGCTCCACCTACTTTTTCTAACCCTAACACACAATTACTCACTGACCAAGTTTGTGAGCTTTGCATTGTTTGGCACCAATAATTTGCATTGAAATGAAACAAATCTAATTGGCTGTGTGTGGCTCCACCCCCTTTTCTGAATTTGAACCCCAGTCACCCAATAACCAACTGTACCAGGTTTGAGGCCTGTGCCATTAACAGTGCAAGAATCGTAGCAATTAAATATTCCCCTTGAAAAGCAATAGGTGAAGTTTGATTCACTTTTGTAGGCTCCACCCACTTTTCTGAATATTAATCCCAGTCACCCAGTGACCAACTGTGCAACGTTTAAAAACCCTGCCATGAAATTTGTATTTGTCTCCAGCCACTGATGACCCGGCGTTGCCTGTGTATGTATTTGACTGGTGTTGGCTCCGCCCACTTTCTAACCCTAACACCCAAACACTCAATGACCAAGTTTGTGAGCTTTGGGGTCCTTGGCATCAATTTGTATATTCCCATAGAAATTAAACAAATCAGATAGGCTGTTTGTGGCTCCACCCCTCTCCAGCATTTGAACCCCAGTCACCCAATGACCAACTGTAGCAGGTTTGAGGCATCTGCTATTAACAGTGTAAAAATGGCAGCAATTTACATATTCCACTTGAAAATCAACAGGTGAATTTTGATTGGCTATTATAGGCTCCACCCACTTCCCTGAATATTAATCTCAGTCACTCAGTGACCATCAGGGCAAAGATTGGGAACCCTGAAATAAACAGTGTAAGAATGGCTACAGTTTACACTTTCCCAGTGAAATTTGTTTTTGGCTCCGCCCACTTTTTGTAACCTGGACACAAAGTCACTACTCAATGCCCAAGTTTGTGAGTTTTGGGGTCCTTGGCATCAATAATTTGTATTTTCCCATGAAATGAAACAAATCTGATTAACTGTTTGTGGTTCTGTCCCTTTTCTGAATTTGAACCTCAGTGACCCAATGACCAACTGTACCAGGTTTGAGGCTTGTGCCATTAACAGTACAAGAATGGCAGTAATTTTAATATTCCCCTTGAAAAGTGACATGTGATTTTTGATTGGCATTTTTAGGCTCCACCCACTTTTCTGAATATGAATCCCAGTCACCCAGTAACCAGCTATGCTAAGTTTGAGAATCCTGCCATTAACAGTGAAGAAGGGCTGCAGTATACAATTTCCCAGAAAAATCTGTTTTTAACTCCACCCACTTTTTGTAACCTTGACACACAGTCAATGACCAAGTTTGTGAGTTTTTGGGTTCCTGGCATCAAAATTGTGCTAATGGAAGCAATTTATCCAGCAAAGAAATCTGGCTGTTTTTGGCTCCGCCCCTTTACTGAATTTGAACCCCAAACACTTAACGCCCGACTGTAGCAGGTTTGAGGCCTCTGCCATTAACAGTGTGAGAATGGCTGCAGTTTCAATATTCCCCTTGAAAATCAATAGGTAAATTTTGATTGGCTCTTGTAGGCTCCACCTACTTTTCCAAATATTAATCCTAGTCACCCAGTGACCAACTGTGTGAAGTTTGAGAACCCTGCCATTAACGGTGTAAGAAAAGCTGCAGTTTGCATTTCCCCATGTAAAAAGTTAGTTGTTTTTGTCTCCGCCCACTATTTCTAATCTTGACATACAGTCACTTAATGACCAAGTTTATGAGCTTTGGGGTGTTTGGCATCAATAAGTTGCATTTTACCATTGAAATTAAACAAATCTGATTGGCTGTTTTTGGCCCGTTACCTTCAGAATTTAAACCCCAGTCTCCCAGTGACTGACTGTACCAGATTTGAGGCCTCTGCCATTAAGAGTGCATGAATGGCAGCAATGTAAATATTCACCTTGAAAATCAAAAGGTAAATTTTGATTGGCTGCTGTAGGCTCCACCCACTTTTCTGAATATTAGTCCCAGTCACCCAGTGGCCAACTGTGTCACGTTTGAGAACCCTGTCAATAACAGAATGGCTGAAATCAATCTAACAAATCTGATTGGCTGTTTGTGGCTCCACCCCTTTAGTGAATTTGGACCCCAGTCACCCAATGACTGACTGTATCAGGTTTGAGGCCTCTGCCACTAACAGTGTAAGAATGGTAGCAATGTAAATATTCCCCTTGAAAATCAATAGGTACATTTTGATTGGCTGTTGTAGGCTCCACCCACATTTCTGAATATTTATCCCAGTCACCCAGTGGCCAATTGTGTAAAGTTTGGGAACCCTGCAATGTAAAAAATGAAGTTGTTGGCACCGCCCACTTTTTCTAACCTTGACATACAGTCACTCAATCATCAAGTTTATCAGCTTTGGGGTCCTTGGTATCAATACTTTGTATATTCCCATTGAAAAACAAACAAATCTGGCTGTTTGTGGCTCCGCCCCCTTCCTGAATTTGGACCCTAGTCACCCAGTGACCAACTGTACCAGGTTTGAGGCATCTGCTATTACCAGTATAAGAGAATGGTAGCAGATGAAACATTCCCTTTGAAAATCAAAAGGTGAATTTTTATTGGCTGTTGTAGGCTCCACCCACCTTCCAAAATCCTAATCTGTCACCCAATGACCAACTGTGCAAAGTTTGAGAACCCTGCTATTAACGGTGTAAGAATGGCTGCAGTTTATATTTTCCAGTGAAATTTGTTTTTAGCTCCGTCCACTTTTTGTAACCTTGACACACAGTCACCCAGTGACCAAGTGTGTGAGTTTTCAGGTTCCTGGCATCAAAAATGTGTGATTTGAAGCAGTTTATCCACCAAGGAAATCTGATTCGCTGTATGTGGCCCCGCCCCTTTAGTGAATTTGGACCCCAGTCACCCACTGACTGACTGTAGCAAGTTTGAAGCCTCTGCCATTAAAAGTGTAAGAATAGCAGCAGTTTAAATATTCCCCTTGAAAATCAATAGGTGAATTTTGATTGGCTGTTGTAGGCTCCACCCATTTTCTTGAATCTTAATCCCAGTCACCCAGTGACCAAGTGCGCCAAGTTTGAGAACCCTGCGATTAACAGTCTAAGAATGGCTGCAGTTTACATTTTACCATGTAAAATGAACGGCTGAAATTTGATTTGCTGTTTTATGCTACGCCCACTTTTCCTGGATTTGTAACCTCGGTCACCAAGTGACCACCTGTGCCAAGTGTGAGGACTCTGGCTTGATTACTGTGAGAATGGCAGCCTTTTCCATTTTTTCCATTGACTTGAATGGGTGAAATCTGATTAGCTGTTTGTAGCTCCGCCCACATGTGCAGGGGGGGCCGCGAGACCCCCAGAACATATCATCCCAGGTAGTAAGGGATCTGTGTACCAAGTTTCGTTCAAATCGGTCAAGCCGTTTTTGCGTGATCGCGGCACATACACACACACACACACACATCCGATTTTATACATATAGATAGCAGATGACCAGGGGACATAAGGTGCTGTGGTTATTACTTACGGGCTTGATTATCAAACCTGTGCTGTTAGCACGGGTGTGCTAAACAGTTAGCATGCGAAGTGCCACTCACATTCCTTTCAGCGCGCAAAGCGTTATCGCACGCAAATGTCCTCGATCGCGCGATCACGGGACTTTTCGGGTGGAAAAGACCATGAGCGGCACTTTGTGTGCTAACTGTTTAGCACACCCGTGCTAACAGTTAGCACCGATTTGTGGTTCAAGCCCTACATCCCCCCAAAAATGTTACGTTAATTGACTATGACTATGGTAGGGTCATGGTAGGGAATAGATTTTAAGATCCTCTGACAGTACTCAGTAAAGTGCTGCAGGAGATGTCAGTGCTATATACATACATAGTAAGTGCCATGCAATATATTGGCTTCTTTTACATTAATAATAATAATAATATGGTAGGACATTAGACATGACTAAGCACTTTGTAAAGTGCTGCAGAAGATGGCTGGGCTATATAAATAATAATGATACGGTTGGATATTAAACTATGACTATGGTAGGATTAGATTGTGAGCTCTTCTGAAGACATTCAGTGACATGACTATGTACTCTGTGAAGTGCTGCAGAAGATGTCAGTGCTATATAAAAACATAATAATATGGAAGTGCATTAAACTATGACTATGGCAGGATTAGATTATGAGCTCCTCTGAGGACAGTCAGTGACATGACTATGTACTCTGTAACGTGCTGGAGAAGATGTCAGTGCTATATAAATACAAATTATAATATGGTAGGACATTAAACTATAACTATGGTAAGGATTAGATTGTGAGCTCCTTTGAGGACAGTCAGTGACATGACTATGTACTCTCTACAGTGCTGCAGAAGATGTCAGTGCTATATAAAACATAATAATATGGTAGGGCTTTGATTATGACTATGGCAGGATTAGATTGTGCTCTCTTCTGAGGACAGTCAGTGACATGACTATGTACTCTGTAAAGTGCTGAAGAAGATGTCAGCATGCTATAAATACATAACAATAACAATATGACTTCATGCATGTTCCACAACCATTGATACTGATATTTAGGAGAAAGGGCAGCTTAGTGCAGAGACTGCATGAAATCTGAGTCATTCTTTCCTGAGCACATTTTCGGTGTCACAAGCGCCAGCCTCACAGCTGCCGTTCCACCCGTACACAAGTTAGACGCGGCGACGGATATGATGTTTTCGTCAAGGATCAGCACAGAGGGAATGATGATGACTGCCAAAAAAAAACATGGTGGTGGGGAAAAAAAAAGAAAAAGATCAGTCCGAAAAGGCAATTAGAACATTTAGAGACATTGGCGAAAAATAGAAATCTCGGCACTATTTGTAGCGCAGGCTTCCTGCTGAGGCAGCTCAGGCTTGACAGAATAACAGAATCCCGAGACAATAGCCATCTCCTGCCTCTTTCACATCTAATGGCCAGATTAACAAGAAAAAAGGGGAATTAGCAAAAGGCAAAGTCTCTACAAGCGCACTGCAAATGTACTGAGTGTGTGATGGGCGTAAAGTGTACCTGAAGGGAAACAAGTGCCCCAAATGTATACTTACCTCAGTAGAGGGGAAGCCTCTGGCTTGTTAGCGAGTATACGCGGCCACCACGCTTTCATCCTGGAACGAGCAAGGCTACACTGCCCAGGACCAGAGATGGATTTAGATGTAATGGGGCTCTGGGCAAGGTAGTAGGCTTAAGGCCCCCTTGTGGTCCTTTTGGTAAACTGACGTGGAGAGAGGTCAAAGAAGGTGGAAGGTGGCCCCTTGACACCCACTAGGCCCCAGGCACCTGTCAAGGTTGTCTGGTAGATGATCCTGCTCTACCCAGGACACGTTGCACCTGCACAGTAGCACGGAGCCAATCAGGCTCGGCTCTCTCCACCGAGCCCAAGCAACTCTGTGCTACTGTAATGCCTAGTTCACACCATACAATTTTCTGTTAGATTTTTTGTTAGATTATTTTCGGTAAAGTACTGGTAAGGTGGCCATACACTGGTCGATTTGCCATCAGATTCGACCAGCAGATAGATCCCTCTCTGATCGAATCTGATCAGAGAGGGATCGTACGGCCACCTTACTGCAAACAGAGATTGTGAATCGATTTCAGCCTGAAACCAATCACAATCTGTGGAGCTGCCGCTGCTGCCACCCGCACCCCCCCCTCATACATTACCTGCTGTGGCCGGCACGAGTCCCCTGGTCCCCGCTGTCTTCTTCTCCGCTCCGGCTACTGACCTTCCTGTCCAGGGGAAGTTTAAAGCTCTATTGTTTAAACTTCCTGCCGGGACAGGAAGTTCTGTGTAGCTCTGGAGCCCGAAGCGGAGAAGAAGACCAGGGGACTCGCGCTGGCTGGAGCAGGTAATGTATTACCGCTGTATTGCGTCAGTCGTCGGGCATTCGAACGCCACTACCGACGCACTCCCGACCCGCCGGTGCATTATCTTCAGGTTATCTCCTGCTTAGTAGAACAATGCCTAATTGCTCGGCAGATAGATGGTTAGAGAGATAATTTCCAACATGTTGGAAATTATCTATCTGGCAGGTAAATCTAACAGAAAATCTAACAGAAAATTGTATGGTGTGTACCTAGCATTACTCCGCACCACAACCCCTGGCGTAATTACGCAGTGCAGTGTGCTGTTGAAGTGGATCACAGCGTGGGACTCAGTCCAACACTTTGATCAGAGGGCGCAGACATGGAGCAGCGTGGTGCTGGAGGGGCACAATGATCTGAAGGGGCTGACGCTGTCTCAGATTTTATCTGACAATGTCACCTCTAGCAGCAGCCATTATGATCCTCATCGGACTATGTCCGACATCCTCCCGAATCCCCAAATCATACGGATAAGTTAACTGGCCCTAGACTACGATGGACATTTGACAATGGTAGAGATTCGATTCTGAGCCCCTCAGGGACAGTCAAAGGATACACGAGTTGATAAGTGACATGAGATAGACGTGTATGTACAATGAAAAGCACCCAAAAAAACATGTTATTTGCAGCCTTCCTATTCCATCTGCAGCTGTTCTATGACCAGACTCCTCCTTGGACAGCAGATGCCCAATGCCTGGAGCTTTGTGGCCTATCCAGAAATCCGACCCTGGACACCATTAAGTTAGTATAACTTGTATGTAGCTTCACACTGGGCCAATGAAAACATGACAGGAAGTGAATTTTGATTGGCAAAGTGCATCTCTCCATACAGTTCACATTAAAGGACCACTATCGTGAAATTCGTAACATTTAAAATACATGATAATACATTAAAATAAGAAGACCTTTTTCTCCAGAGTACACCAATGAGCCATCAATTACTTTTCTCCTATGTTGCTGTCACTTACAGTAGGTTGTAGAAATCTGACAGAACAGACAGGTTTTGGACTAGCCCAACTCCTCATGGGGGATTCTCAGGGTTTTCAAATGCACCTAGTGAATGGCAGTTGCTCCGTCCAACTGCCCAAAAAAATGTGAAGCGAGCAGGGTGGCTGACCAGCATTTTTGTATAAATCCTTTTCAGGGATTTTCTTTATAAAGAATAAAGGCCATACTGAGAATCCCCCATGAAGAGATGAACTAGCCCAAAACCTGTTGGTAATGTCAGATTTCTACTACCTACTGTAAGTGACAGGAACATAGGAGAAAAGTAATTTATGGCTCATTTTACTCTGGAAGAAATGTACTTCTTATTTGTATGTGTTTACATGTATGTTAAATCGTACATTTTTTCACGATAGTGGTCCTTTAAATCGTCACACTGGCCATCTCTATCCAAGATGGATGCTGCATGACTGAGAGTGCAATATTCTGTCTGTAGTTCAAGCTCCTCCCCCAGCCCATCATCAACCAGTAGAAAAAGCTTTGGGCCTATCAGATACACTTCCTATTGTTTTTGAGTGGGCCATTTCAAGCTGAATAAAGTTAGCATTACATATGTGCATTATGGAGATAAAATACATCATTTAAATGATCTGGGCATGCTGTGATATCACGCTGTGCTTTTTCTTCCTTGCCCTGTCATCCATGCACATCTGTCAAATTATATTTCATTTTACATATTTATTTTTTATTTATGAGATGAAAAAATGGCAGATACAGGATCGGACATTGGAACAATGGAACGACTTTGTTGTTCTGTGACCAGTGATTGAAGCCTTGACGACAAATGGGATCATTAATCATTAATGGAGGAATGAAATCAGACGCGTTCTGCCTGAGCTGGTCTTATCTTGTAATTGTCATCATTACAATCATTGTTATTATTTATGCTACATCATCAGTCCCTAAAGAGCGGCCAAGATGGGAGCCTAAAGCGATTTACTCGTTATTTACGAGCTATTCATAGCGTGGAGGGGAAATAACAGAGCAATATGGCTTCTCCAACCAAGAGAAATACGGAAGATTAGATAAGCTGGGAAATTTCTGCCCTCCTTTGACAGCATTTACTCCCCTGCATCATCAAATATTACTGTCTGATCACCCTGAGTAACGTAATGTCACTACGGAACTGATCATCCCTTAAAGCGTAACTGTCAGGCATAAAATCAAAAATCAATTATTTATTTTTATCTGGTAAACAAGTAACAAGGATGCTAACCAGGCAATCCAAAAGTTAAAAATCACTATTACTTTTCTTCTCCATAAAAGATCATTCCCCAGTTATTTGGTACATCTGCTGCACAAAGGAAGTCGCAAGGCATGCTGAGTTTTCTTTTTTTTCTTCTTTATTTTCCCATCAGACATAACTAATGCAGCCTGATTGGCTGAAGGCTCTTTCCCTCCCGTTTCCCCCTCCCACAACTCTGATCCTCTCTAATTGGCCAATCTTTCTCATGCTGAGACAGTGCACTTTCTATTGCAGAGCTGGGTGGGAGTGTCTGAAGACTGGGAGCAGGGCGGACAAACCATACACAGACAGAGTAAGGGAGGAAATGATGTCAGGACTGGCTTCAAGATAAACAGAGTCAAAATGGAAAATCCGAAGAAGGATTTTTTCTTTTTTTACCATAGAAAAATCGCTAAAATCAAAATGTTGACAGTGCAACACCTACTGTATGTTATGTAAGTAGAGCAAGTATTTATCTACTTATATAGGTGTTTTTTTTTCTTAGATAGTATGGCTGACAGCTTCTCTTTAAAGAGGAACTTTAACCAAGGATTGAACTTTATCCCAATCAGTAGTTGATACCTTTCCCATGAGAAGTCTTTAGCTTTTCTCAAATAGATCATCAGGGGGTCTGTATGGCTGATATTGTGGTGAAACACCTCCCACAGTGTGATGCCATGACCATGGTCCTGACAGTTTGCTGTCTGTGAATCTTGTTGCACTGTGGCAAATAATGACCTTTCAAATGCCAAACAAACAATATCTACCTGTGTGCACAGAACTCTCAGTAACAAACATTCCACACCTGACAGAATTAAAGATATTGCCACCAGTGATACATTTCAGAATGTAAATAAGGGAAAGGAAAGATTTTGCATACAGTGCATTGGGATGTCGCTGCCCGTTATATTGCATATTTGGGCTAATCCCCACTATGTATTTAGCCTAGTTTCTTATTTGAAAACATTTTTGTTTCTGAAGAAGGAGTTATTTTAAAATGTAAACTACGGTGACCATACGTTCCGCTTTACCCGGGACGCGTATCGCCTTCGGGGGGCGCTGTCCCAGGCTGCATGAGGTCCCGGTAAACGTCCCGTTTTCAGCAGCGGACGTCCCGGCCTCGGGACTCTGGCCACCGTACTGAATGAACTAGCCGCAGCGTCTTATAGACGCTGCGCTAGTTCATTCACTGCAGCCCCGCTCCAGCAGCCTGCATTGTCCTCCTCTGGCAGGCACAGGCAGAGCAGGGCTATGGGAAGATGGCGTCCGGAGGCGGAGCCCTGTACTGGAGACTATTTGTGTCCCCCCCCTTCCCTGTCCCAGGTTGAGTCTACAAAAATCTGGTCACTGTATGTAAACCCACCATTTTTACTGTAGACACTGAGGATTACATTTACAAGTGACCCCTGGTCAAAGCACAGCTAGTACTGGAAGCGGCCATCTTGCAAGATTCTGTCATGTTCAGCTCAGAGAAAGATGCACATATGAGAAAAAACAGCCGTTTGCTGCTCAACTGCAGTGCTGCTGCTTGTTTACCAAATATTCTTGTCTCCTGCTATCTTGGAAGGAGAATCTGGCAGCAGGGGGTGCTGAGTGTGGAGCAGCTTCCTGACGAGCTAATTGACGAGGCTCCAGGAGATAGGGCAAAGTAAGTTCTATTAATAGTTCCGAAACTTATTTAAAGAAAACTCGAGGCCAAAATTAATTAAAAAAAATAAAATAAAATACTGACCTAAGGAGATGGAAGCCTCTGAATTCTAATGAGGCTTCCCTCACTGTCCTCTGGTCCCCCATTGTCACTCACAGACCCTCCAGTATGCTTGAAGAGGATTGCGGCCCAGATTACCAATAAGCCTTTGTCGGTAGTGATGAGCAGAAATTTCACCAATGCATAATTACGCATCGTAATTCGCAATTACGCATCTTAATCGTAATGTAAAACTTCGGGAAAAAGCGAAAATAATTTTGCAGATAATTCTAAGCATTGGTAAGTACGCATGAATTTACGCGTAATTTACACGTAATTTCGTGGAGACTTTGGCGATGAATATCAAAGTCCCCATATATGCTATTGCTACCAAAATTGCTACATATGTTAAGAATTTTTCAAAAAGGCCTTTTAGTTTTTGAGAAAATCGATTTTAAAAATACAAAGAAAAATGTTTTTTAAACTGTAATTTTACAGAGTTTAAAAACCATTTTTTTTATTTTTAAAAATCGATTTTCTCAAAAACTAGGTATTTTAGATGTTTTTTTTTTACTTGTATCTATTTGTATTCTCCTTAACATATGTAGCAAATTTGGTAGCAATAGCATGTATGGGGGCTTTGCTATTCACCAGTCACCACGAAATTATCCATGCATAATTACGAATGAAAATAAAAAGTCAATTGAATTACGGATCTGTAATTATGCTTAGGTAAGCAGGTGAATTTGTACCCAAGCTTAGGCTCAGGTACACTATAAGAAGTTTTGATGTCCTTTTAATGAAGTGTGATAAATCTACTGGAGCAGTGAAAAAAAAATTGACTGCAGTTCCACTTAAAAATGTTTTGCCCCCTATAGTATTCTAGAAAATGTAGAATTTGTAGGACATCTTTCCAAGCCTTCACCATCTAAAATACATTTAAAGGGTATTGTCAGGACTTTTTAAGCTAACGTGACCCTTCAGGAACTACACGCCGAGCCATTTGTTGAATCTATGAGAGAGGATGTCAAGCAATGAGCTATTTCTGGCTAACGAACAGATGTTTGTGTCTGCTTCCAGCAAAGGACTCTGGGAGACGTTGCCCTCTGTTGATCTTCAGGCTGTAATGATGTGCCCTCACTCAGCAATGCTCTGTGAATACTGGCGGGCCCAGGATGATGCAACGATCTGACGGGGTTGTAAACGTTCTGCACACTGCCCTGGGCATTTCAGCCATTTCCCCTGCGACATAAATGTGTCCCGATCTCCCTGCAAAATACTTATGCCAGATGTGACCTATATATTCTTTGAAAGCAAATCATATTTCTAGGAATTCCTCTTTACACACATACAGTGGGTTCGCAAAGCCAAATTTGATCTATTCAAGCCGAAATCCAACATCTCTAAAACACAATCAAATATCACATAACCCAATCAAACAGCTAGTATTGATTGCTCAGGCCTTCATCTGCACTGACTCAGTGGAGTGGAATGGATAGTCTAATGTTATGGCCAAGTATCCTTTACTTAATTGATCTTTAACTCACAATAAATATTACAAAAACATATGGGATAAAGATGACCAACGAATAAATCCAGTGTTGTAAACAAAGTCTAGTACACTGCTACAAGCGAGCACAACTGCTTGTATGCTCCACCCCTGCGGAACTACTCTCCAATCACTGAGAAAGCATGGGCCTGGACTATACATAGCTAAGGAAAGGGCTACTTTATGGGGTGTTGATGCCCAGGTGAGGGGGGGATCAGAACTAGCTAGGATTGGTTAGTGTTGTCAGGAAGATGGTTTGGGGAGACAGACTGAAGTGTTCTCACCCGACAGCCAACTGAGGATGAGTGTCCGGCCTGCCAACCTCATTTTAGCTTGGGGTAGTAGTGTTCTTTTCAATAATTATTTGCATAATTGAATCAATCATTGCAGCCATGGTGGTGGAGGGTCTGCAGAGGGTTTTTTTGGGGTTGAATGGTGATGTGGGAAGATTCGCTTTTGGTGGAGACCTATTAGTTATAGTGTTTCTACTATGTGTATTGGACAGCAATGGTTAAGAGCCCCCAAGCGGGTGTTTTCATCTGGAGACCAGTTGTTGGCTTTGCGTTCATAGTCTTGATGACCTCTGTATCCCCTTCCTTGAGTCTTTTGGTACTTATGCTGATTGTGGACATGTTTATATTAATATATGTCATGTTTTAACATCTTGCAATAAAGGGCTGCTTGGCCATTTACATCTAACCGGGTAGTCCTTGTGAGTTATTTAGCTGAGAAGGTCAGTGGGATTGTGGTACATATTGTTGTGATGTTAACCTGAGCTCTTAGAAAATACCCAACCACATCGTGCTCATTGGAATCCTTAGATTGCTAGAGGCCTGCAGCTCATTGAGGTGGGAGGAAAGCTAATCTAAAAAGGGCAGCATGGTGGCATAGTGGTTAGCACTCTTGCCCTCCAGCCAGTGCACTATCTGCATGGAGTTTGTATGTTCTCCCCATGTCTGCGTGGGTTTCCTCCGGGCACTTCGGTTTCCTCCCATATCCCAAAAACATAGAGATAAATTAATTGGCTTCCCCCTAAATTGGCCCAAGACTACAGGATACATACCCTCTTTCCCCGAAATTAAGACATCCCCTGAAAGTAAGCCCTAGTAGGAATTTTGAGCATACTAAAAATATAAGCCCTACCCTGAAAGTAAGCCCTAGTGGCAGTAAGGGGGAAAAATATGGAAACTTGTATTATTACTGGAGCCCATAGTCTTGCGGGCAAGTAGACATGGGACACAGGAGGACAGGGGATAGAGGAAAATAAAGGTACAGAGGGGGGCACCAGGGGACACTAAAGGTACAAAGCGGAAAAAAGTGGCACAAAAGAGGTGGATCCAGCAGAGAAAAAGGTGTCACAGTGGGGAGGTCAGAAGGACACACAGCAGAGGAACTTGTGTGTTCATAGAAATATAAGCCCTAGCACATCTTTTGATGCAAAAATGAATATAAGACACTGTCCTATTTTCTGGGAAAGACGGTAAATAGACATATGACTATGGAAGGGATTAGATTGTGAGCCGCTCTGAGGGACAGTTAAGTGACAAGACTATATACTCTGTGCAGCACTGTGGAAGATGTCGGCGCTATATAAATAATACAAGTAATAATTAATAACTGGAAGAGCACAAACCCAAAGATGGGGGCAAATATGCCACAACACAGGCAGTCCACAAGTCTGATACCACCAGAGTATCTCCAGTAGGGATGAACTTGAATTTACTCCAAATCAATTTTCAAAGCAAACTTTACATTTTTGCCTATTGATGACCGTAATCAACAAATTTTGTGTAAATTTTCACAATTACGCTTTTACAAAATTACGATTTGCAAATTCAATTGAGTTTGTGTAGTCATTAGTAATTTCGCATAAAATTTAGCGAAATTTTGCGTAATTTCTTGCCGAATTTGGCAATGAACAGCAGAGCCCCCATACATGCTATTGACACCAAAATTGCTACGTATGTTAAGGAGAATTGTGGGTACAAGTCAAAAAAGATTTTTGCAAAAAGACCTTATAGTTTTTGAGAAACTAGATTTTAAAAATGCAAAGAAAAATGGTTTTTAAACTTAGAAAAATGACGGCTTAAAAAACATTTTTCTTTGCGTTTTTAAAATAGAGTTTCTCAAAAACTACAAGGTCTTTTTGAAAAATTATTTCTGTGACTTGTACCCACTATTCTGCTTAACATATGTAGCAATTTTGGTAGTAATATCATCTATGGGGGCTTTGCTATTAACCTCTAAAGTCAGCAAAAAATTATGCAAATGTTCACGAAAATGTCACGAAAATTACGCAAAATTTTGAAATACTACTTTTACATATGAAATTAATTACAATTTTCTCTGAAATTTTGCATTACAATTACGATGCGTAATTGCGAATTTCGGTACAAAATTTCGGCCCACCACTGTTTTTGCCTGATGCAAATATTTCACGAAAATCGAATGGTTATTTCGCAAGGTACACATTTTTGTGAAAATTAGAACCTTCTTCAAAAAAACATGTTTTCTCACGCCCATTGACTTGGAATCATTTGGTGAAAACTTGTTTTCGCCTGACCATATGTAGTTTTTCTGAATATTCTCATTAGTGTGAAAATTACTTTTTTCATGACCATTGACTTCAAAGATACGCAACAGCATAATAACCTTCAAAGAAAAACATTTCTTTGTTACAGCTGATACAAATCCTGAAATAAATCTGCACTGCTTCTACTTCCTGCTTTCATGGAAGCAGACATATTGTTAAAGCGGGATTGTCACCATAAAAATCACATTTCAACAGCAACTGGTCTGAGTGCATTAAGTGATAAAGATGCTAATCCTGCATTCAAAACTTTCAAAACTTTTTCTGCTGTTATGGCTTGGAGCTATCATATGCCTTAGAAGCACTGGCCCTTTAATAGCCATTGCCACTCAGTTGCATGCTGGGAGTTCTTTTTATCTATAATATATTCCTGCTCTCCCTTTTATTTCCCTTCCTAGCTGAAACATGATCCTCTGCTCAGTTGTGTTTACAAGCAAGGCTGAGGTGATTCAGCGATTGGAGGAGAAAAGAAAAAAAAGTTAAAGGAAAAAATGACATCAGGATTTAGCCTCAAACTGTGGGCAAAAGACATGGTTCCCACGAGGAACAGAATCCTCTTAATTTACTATATAAAATGAACTGAAATCAAAACGTGGACAGTACAATACATGTGTTATGTAAGTAGATCAAATATTTATCTTCTTATATATGTGTTTTTTCCCTGGCTTAGTATGGCTAATCCTCCTGCTTTAACATCCTGTGCTTTCAAATGAGCTTATCTGCCATGGCAGTCAGGTGACACAGGGGGAAAATCACATTAAAATTTGTGATTAGACACAGATGAGGGGAATTAGACAGGCTAAACTCTCTAAATACATACAGGGTACATTTCTCTGTTTTCCTTCTGTCCTGTGCAAGAGTTCAGGTCCACTTTAATTATGTTACAACCACTTGAGGAGTAATTATAGCAATAATTACCATAATGATAATAGTAAACATAATTGGGAAGCAACAGCCAACTTCCTGTAGTGAAACACACAAAGCAAAGGTTACAAGAGGATAGGCGCAGGGCGTTTAACAGACAGGTGAAAATAATATAGTCAGACATGGATCTACATGTGGCTTTGGTTGGCAGGTCTCTAATTACTCCTCCGAATCTCTGGGCCCTGACACCTGCCTGTGTCGCGTTGGTCTGTAGCCAAGCGATAGAAGATGAGATTGACAAGTACGTTTCTCCGTCGAATGCTCTCAGCTTGTGCCAGCCATCAGCGTGGGGCACACAGCGATACGCTGTCTCTGATGCGGAGGGCAGAATGCCACAGGTCTTTTAGCATTTCCCGATTCTGAGGACAGAACCGCAGGACTCTGCCTGACAGGTCCCTCAAATGGAACAGAGAAACGAAGCACAGACTCAGCAGGATTTTTCACTGAGGCCAGAACTCTGAAGACTTGTGTGGCAAAACGTATTTCTCGTTGAAATCCCCAAATTAATTTACAGCTGATATTATATTTAAATCCCGACTAAATCCAAAAATGAACAAGGCAAACTTTCAATGCAGTTTTGTTGATTAATGTACATTCATTAGTATAATCTTTGGAAGTTAATTTTTCTAATCCAACAATCCATTGTGTGGCTGTGTTTGCTTGCAGATGAGCACCTAACCTTAGCAGCACCACTAGTGCCTGAAGGTGCGTACACACATCCAATTTTGATTGACTAATGAATGGCTAATTTTACCACTTCCATGTAGTATGAGGGCCGAAAGATTTTGAATGCTATGAATAGTACTATATACCATGAATGGCCATTTTCAAAATGGAGGGCAGAGAATTCCATCGATCACAGTGGACAAACAGGATGCAGGAGAGGAGAAAAATATTGATGAGTAGACTACACTGGAGGCAAGTATGACGTGTGTATGTTTATTTTGGCTTTTAATTTTCAGTTAAAGAGGAACTTCAGCCGAAATAAACATACTGTCATTAAGTTACATTAGTTATGTTAATTAAAATAGATAGGTAATATAATCTCTTTTAATTGAACAAGCGTTATATCCGTTATATCCTAATTTCCATGCTGATCCCAAAATTAAAAAAGGGATCAAAGAATTTAAAGAGAATAATAAAGTTGTCATAAAGGCAGCGGATAAGGGAGGGGGAATTGTTATATTAGATAAGGATGATTACAATAAGGAAATGAATCGTTTGTTGGAGGATAGAGTGACCTATGAGAAACTGAGAGGGGATCCAAGGATCAAATATAAAAAAGAACTAGAGACCTTAATTGAATTGGGAAAACAAGAGGGGATTCTCGATGATAAGGAGGCCAAGTATTTGGTCCCGACAGTGATAAGAACCCCGGTGATTTATTATCTACCTAAGGTCCATAAGGATGCTTGTAACCCGCCTGGAAGACCCATTGTAAGCGGGATAGGGTCATTAACATATAGGATAGGAGAGTATGTTGATAAGTTCCTACAACCTTTGGTTATTTCCACTGAATCCTATCTGAAAGATTCCAAACACGTTATTAATATTCTGAAGGATTTAAAATTTGATGAACCACTATTTTTAGTAACTGCTGATGTAGCTTCTTTATATACGGTAATACCCCATGATGAAGGCCTAAAAGCTATTGAATATTATTTAATAAAGAAGGGTCAGTTAGATGTTAGGCAAATTCTATATATAGTCAAGTGTACTAAATTTGCACTTGAACATAATTATTTTTGGTTCAGTGGGGAGTTTTATCTGCAAAAAGTAGGAGTAGCCATGGGAGCCAAGTTTGCTCCGAGTATGGCAAATCTGTACATGTCTTTATGGGAGGAGGAAAGGATATTTAGAAGGAGAAACAATTGTTTATTATTTTGGAAAAGGTTTATTGATGATATTATCTTTATGTGGAAAGGAGATCGATCTTCACTTCAGTTTTTTATTGAATGCCTTAATGGCGAGACCACCAATTTAAAATTTACATGTGAATATAGTCAGGAAGAAGTCCATTTTTTGGATCTAGTGATTAAAAATTCTTTTGAAGTAATTAAAACTAGTACCTATAGTAAACCCACGGATAGAAATAGTTTCATCCCTATAAAAAGTTGTCACCATCCTAATTGGCTCTCTGCGATTCCCAAGGGCCAATTTTTGCGATTAAGGAGGAATTGTGGAGAGCTAAGTGATTATTATAAAGAGACAGATATCCTTAAAGAGAAATTTGAAAAGAAGGGTTACGAAACAGGGAAATTATTAGCTTTACAGCAAGAAATTGCTACCATAGATAGAGATTCCATCTTAGAAGAGAATAAGAGGGTAGGAAAGGAACTAGTATGCCCCTTTATTACAGGTTTTAGTCAGCAATTTAAGAAGATTAAAAAGATTGTCAATCGTCATTGGCCATTGTTGAAGGAGGATCCTATTTTAGGGGAAATTTTACCAGATCACCCAGAGGTCATTTATAGAAAGGCCCCGATTCTTAAGGATATTTTAACGTCCAGTGCAATTGATGAACCGCAATACCAGGGGCTGAGTTCCTTTGGGGAGGTGGGTTTTTATAAATGCAGAAAGTGTTTACCCTGCAGAACCTGTAGTTTAACACCAAGGGTACAGGCAAATTTTGGGGAAGAAAATTTTAATATTAAACAATTTATTACCTGTGAGACTAAGTACGTTGTTTACCTGCTGACCTGCCCATGCGGAAAGTATTATGTTGGGAGAACGAAAAGACCCCTTAAAGAGAGAATTGGGGAACATATTGCTAATATAAGAAATGGGGTTTAAGAACATTCGGTCTCTAATCATTTTAGGATTTATCATCAGCAAAACCCTGCAGAATTACTGTTCTGTGGAATTGAAAGAGATTTGGGCAACTGGAGGGGGTCACATAGGATTAGGAATATATCTCAAGCCGAGACTAAATGAATCTTTAAACTGAATTGTATGGAACCTGTGGGTTTAAACATAGAACTGGATTTAAACTGTTTTATTTCTGATGATTAGTTTTAGGTGGGAGATCTGAATGTGTAGGATTGTTTTTGATATAAAGAAGTGGATGACTGATGGTGGTGGGATGGTGTTGGGGTCCTCCTTTAGATCATTGCTGGGCTGGTGACTATTCTTAGTCGGGGGCTGGTGGTGACCTGGGGACGACTAGAGCATCACTTGCCCACCCACATTGTATGATTTTATTGTTATTTTCGCCATTTTTATTGATGTTATCCTTGGAAATATTTATTATGCAAATTATGTATTAGTGTTATAGGTATAAATAGAGATTTTTATGGTATAGGATTTGTGCAAATATTGTTGGTGGGATTAATGAATTGTTATGTGGGGTCCGCAACCCTTTCGCCAAAATCGGATGTGATTATCCTGTGTGATTTGGAAACGGGAGGAGTAAATACGCACCTTCCTTGCGTTCCACTCCTGTTTGTTTCCGCGTTCCATGGTGATTAATTTCGCAATGGATGCGAGTATTTATATTTACCTTTCCATGCGTTCCAAGCGGTGGTTGTGTGGATAGGATGCGGCGGAAGTGACGTAATGGACCTGCGCAGCTTGCACAGTTCTCCGTGCGCTTCAAGCGGCGGAAGCAGGGTGGATGACGCGGCGGAAATGACGTTACGTGTCTCCGTAATTATTGGAGACACGTTGGAGACGCCGTTACTTGTGTATTTAAATGCCGGCTCTTACACCACTCGGTTCTCCGAGCTCCTGATGACGCGTTTGCGAAACCTGGTCGAGCGGAGGATTGGTGAAGGGGAGAGCGGCACCCCACGTATTGATTGGTTGATTACACTGCTCTTTACTACTGTGGGTCCCTTTCAAAAGGGCCCAGGAGTGAGTATCTTGTATATGCCATTTTAGTGAATAAAGCTGTTATTCTTTTAAACGGAGTACACTTAGATCCTTTATTATCTGTTATGCATATGCTGGGACTGTCTAAATGCTGAGGAAGGAGGCTGGACAGAAAACATAGAAGATAAAGACAAGAGATGGTGATCGTGGTGATACACATTCATATACGCTTTAGACCTTATAATCTGGGTCTCATTAAGAGCTGGTAAGCGTGCACTTTGAAGGGTGTTGGTGGAGGAAAGAAGTACCGTGTAGCGCTAAAGTTTTATACATGTGAATATAATCTCTTATTCACCCTGTTTTAAAATAATAGGCAAATGTTTGTGATTTATGAGGGCAGCCATCTTTTTGGTTGAAAGGAGGTGACAGGGAGCATGAGACACAGTTCCAACTGCCCTGTGTCCTGATCACCCCTCCCAGTTGCTAGGCAGTGAGAACAACAACATAAGAAATCCCATCATGCTTTGCACAGCATCAGGGGAAAAATGCCCGGGCAGTTTTCTTTGATGGGGCGGAGCTTAGCTTCTGTACAGCTAAAAATGAGATTCTGGTAAGAAAAGAGAAAAGAGAAAAGAGTTCTGATGCTG
Organism: Hyperolius riggenbachi; assembly: GCF_040937935.1. Classification (NCBI taxonomy): domain Eukaryota; kingdom Metazoa; phylum Chordata; class Amphibia; order Anura; family Hyperoliidae; genus Hyperolius; species Hyperolius riggenbachi. Next base: position 451,412,798 of record NC_090649.1, read on the forward strand.
TGAAACGGTTAAAGAAACACCAAGCCTTTTCAGTGCGGCTGAGTAGATTTTTAGTCTGGAGGTTCACTTTAAGGTTTGGTTTAAAGGAAACTTTAACTGAAAAAAAAATGACCAGTTGATTACCTGGGGCTTCTTCTAGCCCCCTGAAGTCTCCCTGGTTACTTGCCACACTGCCCTGCTCAGTTCCCCTGGTGTCCCCCTCCAAACACTGGATGCGCAGCCACATGTCACATGCCTCATCCAACATGCTCTCATGGCCAGGAGAACTCTAAGCAAAAATTGCTACTGAGCATGCACAGAACGCTCCTGTCCCCAAGAGAGCTATACAGGAGGTGTGCAGCCAGCACTGCACATGTGCCATGGCCAGCAACTTGCCGAAGGGGTCAACGGCTTACGAAGGAGGTCAGGGGATGAACGTCGGAGTGCGGAATCATGGCGAGGGAGCAGGAGGACTTCAGGGGGCTGAAGGAAGCCCCAGGAAAGTAACTGGGCTTCTTTTTCTTCCAGCTGGGCAGGAAGTAGGTCACTGGGATTCCAGTTGGTCCGCACATATGCACCGCAACACACCGCACTCCGTCATTTACACTATGCGCGTCGCCCATAGACTAACATTACCCCAAGCACCGTGCAGTAAGCCCAGTGCTTGCGGTAATGCTCTGTGGCGTCAGATTGGAGGCAAGGGACCCCAATAAGTGTGAAAGTCTCCATAGAAGTTCATTACTTTTGCGGCCCCTTGTGGTAAAATAGGGTAACACAACACAGGTGTAGCCTGCTAGTGTAAAAGGGGCCTCAATGTACTGGGAAAGATCATGATCTATACAAAGTAATCTTTGCTAGACTTTCCAGACTTTAGCCGCACACCACCCACTTTGTTTAGAATGATTTGCGATGCCGCCTTTGAGCAGTTATGTGATGATGCGGGGGAGAGTTTTGGACTCCGTCTGGTTTTACAATGCGGCACATAGAGTGCGAAACAATGGCTACATATATTTTTTTATGACAGGTTCTCGGTAAACACTCGCAGAATCAGATTCAGCCGCCCAGAAAAAATAGTGATTGTTTAAAATTTATGGCGGTGCTTTGGCCGGCGAGGGAGAGATGCCAGTAAGTGATACAGCTTTTCAGGAATATGAAATATCTCCTGCAATCTCCATCGTTGCGTGATGCAGTTGCACTTTCAGTATAAGCGGGCTGGGTGGCAAGGAAGCTGAGTGGGCAGCATTGTCACCTTGCAGTGCAGGAAAACGATATGATTGGTCAGATGTGTAGACCTGTAAATGAAGATGGAATATGTAGAATAAGGACTTAAAGTGGATTTGTAAGAGAAAAAAAGCCTGGGGGGGGCACCTATACCTGGCTACCTATACTGGGGGCATCTAAACCTGGCTACCTATACAGGGGGCACTTATACCTGGCTTCCTATACAAGGCGCACTCATACCTGGTTTCTTATACAAGGGGCACCTATACCTGGCTTTTTTATACAAGGAGCACCTATACATGGCTTCCTGTACAGGGAGCACCTATACCTGGCTTCCTATACAGGGGGCACATATACCTGGCTTCCTATACAGGGAGCACCTATACCTGGCTTCCTATACAGGGGGCACCTATACCTGGCTTTCTATACAGGGGGCACCTATACCTGGTTTCCAATACAGGGAGCACCTATACCTGGCTTTCTATACAGGGGGCACCTATACCTGGCTTCCTATACAGGGGGCACCTATACCTGGCTTCCTATACAGGGGGCACCTATACCTGGCTTCCTATATATGGAGGAGCACCTATACCTAGCTTCCTATAACGGCGGTGCCTATACCTGGCTTTGTATACTGGGGGCCCCTATACCTGGCTTCCTATACGGGGGCACCTATACCTGGCTTCCTATACAGGGGGCACCTACACATGGCTTCCTATACAGGGGGCACCTACACATGGCTTCCTATACAGGAGGCACCTATACCTGGCTTCCTATATTTGGAGGAGCACCTATACCTAGCTTCCTATAAAAGCGGTGCCTATACCTGGCTTCCTATACTGGGGCACCTATACCTGGCTTCCTATACTGGGGCACCTATACCTGGCTTCCTATACTGGGGGCACCTATATCTGGCTTCCTATATATGGAGGAGCACTTATACCTAGCTTCCTATAAAGGCGGTGCCTATACCTGGCTTCCTATACTGGGGGCACCTATACCTGGCTTCCTATACTGGGGGCACCTATACCTGGCTTCCTATACTGGGAGCACCTATACCTGGCTTCCTATATATGGAGGAGCACTTATACCTAGCTTCCTATAAAGGCGGTGCCTATACCTGGCTTCCTATACTGGGGGCATACTGTTGCCATAGATGAGCGCACCCATACTGGGCATGCACAAGTAATGTCCATGAAAAAAAGTTGTTCGTGCATAGCTGCTTTCCTCCACTTATGAGCACTTCCATCTCTACACCATCCTTTATGTTATTATTTTTATAATTGATGTAATGCTTTGGCCACAAGTCACAATTGACCAGAGAATTACAGCATTTGTAAAAACCAAAAACTTCTACAACAGACAGAAAGCGAGAAAAAAAAATGAATCAAAACTGAAAACATATACATTATACATTACAAATGATATTCTTATTCATTGCCTAGTTCATTCATATTTCAGGAGTTTGCCTCCCGAATTTGATGATTTATGGCTATGCTGAGCCGATGCTATTGTCAAAGAGGGAGGAAAGTTCTATTTGTAGAGTGAGCATTTTGTCTGGTGATTAAACTGCGTCCTCAGACCTGCGGGATCCCAGGCCAGCCAGGAAAGGGTTATGGAGCGCTGATGGTGTTTTTCCGACCCCCTCCGCCGGTGGCGAGATCCCGCGCAGATAAGGAAGATGATTCAGTATCGCAGGTTAGATTACAAACTCCCGCCTGCTGGTCTCGCTGCCGGTGACATACGAGACCCTCCATGCAATTTACATCGATTTTACATTTGGGTGACGTTTACTGCACACCGCCAATTTTATTCATTTTTCACACCCTTCTGCAAAGTATGGCATGTTTACTGAATTAAACGGCATATGTAATAAAATGGAAATTCATAGCGGGATGATAGAGAGTTTTCAGCCATGTGTACAGATGTGTGAGGGGAACAGGGGTCTTGTAAATAATTGTTTATAGTTCTCTGTGCAGAGCCGGATCATCCACAAGGCAATCTAGGCAGTTGCCTAGGGCATGGAGAGATTCTAGGGGCCTGGCGGGTGCTAGCCCCTACCAAATCTTACTTAAAAAGCCAAGTGAGGATTAGCGGTGGGCAATAACTGCTATCTTGCCCAGGGCCCCATTTCATCTTAATCCTTTCTGCCCGTGCAGGGCTCTGACACACGGAGCTATGATGTACACATTATAAATGAATAATTTGCATCTGTCGCTACTGCAGAGGAGCTTATAATCTAATTTCTAAGCTGCAGGAAGACCAAAACTCACTCCGGGGGACAGGGTTGGTTCTCTCATGAAGCAAGGTGAAACATTTGCATCAGGCGCAGAGATTACAGGGGGCAGCATGTTTGTACTGTGTTTACACTAACAGCAGTCAGGAGTAAGAGGAGAAGCGAGAGGAGAGCGAGGTAAAGAGGTCATCATTGGGGAAAAGCAGCTTGTTGTGCTGTGTGAGGAGTCTGACAGTGAGTGAGGAGGGGGAGGCAGGAGAGCAGCAGTGTTTCATTTGACTTGCACAGCAGAAGTGAGGAGGTGGCACTGCTGTCCTGACGGAGGAGGAATTGATTGGCTGAGGGTGAGCAGTTTGTTTTCACAGACTCACAGCCAGTCAGCGTGCTATTGTGTTGAGCTGTAGCATGTCATGCGAGAAGCAGAGTAAATTGTCAGGGGTTGTGCGATCATTCCAAATTGGGAGGGTGGGGGGAACCTTACAAGTTTGCCTCAGGCAGCAAAAAGTTTAGAAGAACTGAGGCTGCAGTATTAATGTGTACCCAAGTCAAGGCTCGGGTACAAAATCCTTTACTTGCCTAGGAAGAGGGAAGCCTGCATCCTATAGGTGCTTCCCTCTGCGTCCTCCGGTCACCAGTTGACGCTCACAGACCCTCCAAATATTACCGGCAAGGGGTTATTGGTAATCTGATTGGGGCCAGGCTCCTCTTCAAGCATGAGGGTGGCCATACTTCCCCTGTGCGAGCATGGGTGCGCCTGCGTGCTACTGTGTGGGCGTGGCTGCTTGCACAGCTGCAGCATGGCCTAGCTTGCACCAGAAGAGGATCAGCACGAGGGTCCTCGCCAGTGGTGGAGTACCGGAGAATGCAGAGGCAAGCCCCTATAGGATTTAGAGGCTTCCCTCTCCTTAGGTAAATATGAGTTTCTCAGGGTGGAGAGCAGTGTGAGGATAGGTATGATCCATCAAACCCAATCTGGCCATACACACATAGATTTTTCAGACCAATTCACTCACTTCAATCTGCTGGACATTTATTTTTCTTAACATACCCAATCAATTTCACTTCAATTCATTATGCACAGTTCATTTGTTCAGTTGACACAGATTCTTCGTGACCATATGTATCTCTGCACGCTATATGTCCCTGTCAATCACTGCTTCTTGCAGCTGTTGCATAGTCATGTTCATAGCTTCACATATGCTGTCTACTCATCTTAGCCTCTGCCATCCTTTTCTTGTTTTGCCCTCTAATTTTCCAAGCATCAAAGATTTCTCCAAAGAATCTGTCCTTCTCATTATGTGACCAAAGTATTTGAGATTTAATAGTAGTAATAGTGAACACTTTGGCCTCATTTTCTTAAGTATTGACTGCTTAGATCTTCTGACATTACCAGTACAGCACCACTAAAGACAGTGGTAGCTCCAGCTTCCACATTTTGGGGGTGCACAAACTGGGCACGATGGCTGGCTGGTGGGGCCCATTTGAGTGACAAAATCAATGTTAGTATGATGAGCTTTCCATCCAGATACTTTAATTACAAGATTTTGAAAGGATTGTGAGGTATTTATGGCAAATAGATAAGATCCTTGGCCTACATACACCCAGGCTGACATGGAGAGTTTCTTACAGACCCTTAAAACAAACAATTAACTGTATGTTACTGACTAGTAGGGGCACTCAGTGGGGCACAGTAGTTCCCAGGGGGGGCAGTGCCCCAGTGAGTCCCAGTGTAGCGCCGCCCATGGCTAACCTATTTTAGTTCCTGGACGTAGTTTCTACGTCCAGGAACCATGCACACTCCCGCGGCCGATCGCACGCGTGCTCCCGGCCCGCGGTTTGTTAGCCAGGCAATCAGTGAATCGGGCTATGGTGCCCGATCACTGATTCCTCTCCCCCGATGAAAAAGCGACAGCTTCTCTCGGAAGCTGCGCTTTTTCTGCCTGTTGCCTCCCCCATGCGTCTCTCTAAGCGTATGTTACGCTTAGAGTGACGTCATGTAGACAAACTCATGGCCGCCATCTTGTGGCCAAAAAGTAAAACTACAACTAAAAGTAAAAAAAATAAAACTAAACACACATTTACATTATAAAACTATTGTTTACATCCCACCCTCCCAAAAATACCCAAATAAAATGTTTAATATAAAAAAAAAACAAAAACATTACAATAAAAAAAAAAAACATGTAAATATTTACCTAAGGGTCTAAACTTTTTAAATATCAATGTAAAGATGAAATATTTCTATATTTTTTTTATTTTAAACTTGTAAATAATGATAGATGGAAAACAGAAAAAATGCACCTTTATTTCCAAATAAAATATTGTCGCCATACATTGTGATAGGGACATAATTTTAACGGTGTAATAACCGGGACATATGGGCAAATACAATACGTGAGTTTTAATTATGGAGGCATGTATTATTTTAAAACTATAATGGCTGAAAACTGAGAAATAATGAATTTTTTTCCGTTTTTTCTTATTCTTCCTTTTAAAATGCATTTACAGTAAAGTGGCTCTTAGCAAAATGTACCCCCCAAAGAAAGCCTAATTGGTGGCGGAAAAAACAAGATATAGATCAGTTCATTGTGATAAGTAGTGATAAAGTTATAGGCTAATCAATGGGAGGTGAACATTGCTCAAGTGAAAAGGACGGAACGCGAATGGGCTAAAGAGCTAATGTAGAAACTGGGGGAGGGCATCATGTGGGTCCCCCAGGTCCAGCTGGGCCCTGCTGCCACCATAACCTCTGCATTCCCTATTGCGACGCCACTGCTCAGATGCAATCCAAGCCAATAATCATTATGAGAAACTTGTTATCCTTTAGATAAACAACAGTTTGAGTCACAAAGACTCAAGAGTCCCCTTTGTTGGCGCATCCGTCACTATCCTGCGATAGATGTGCACAATAAAATCATCGTAAGCAAGCAATTAGTTGAGCGAGTGACTCAAAGATGTTTTTCTTTTTCTTCGAATAAAAGGACCCATTAAAAATTATCCCCTCAATGCATTAACAAAAACAACAACAGCAAATGGTCAGGCAGGGATAACAAAAACATCCCTTTCTGCTTTGGCAAATAACGATTCTTCTCTGGCAGGATTCAAACCCTGTTTTCTCGGAAACATCCGGCTGTGCATTATCGGTTCACGTCCCATCTGGCGCAAAACAAAATCTTATCATCGCCACATAATAACTTCATATTTCTTGTTGTTCAGTGACTGGATAAATTGTTGGTTTGAAGCCAAACAGAATGAAAAAAAAATATTTCCCATTGAAAAATCTTCATTTCATTCCTTGCATTTCCAAGTAACCAGGGCCGGTTCAAGTAACAATTGGGCCCTAGGGCAAAATTAGCCTGGGGGCCCCCCAAAAGACACGCCCAACCAAAAAGCTTCATTAGAGGGCCTTTGTTGCAGCCAAATTTCCCTCCTGGGCCCCTGAGCTGGCTGCTGACCCTCCCCCAATCACCTCCCAACTTAACAGACTCTGCAGAGTCCCTGGGGAGCAACAGTTAAGATGGGGGAGGGACACCTTGGTGGCCCCTACAGGCTCTGGGGCAATTGCCCATTTTTTCCTATGGTAGCTCCGGCCCTGCAAGTAACGCTCTTTCGTCTGGCCCTTTATTGATGCTCATTTGGTTTCAGCCACATTTAAATTTCCGCATTTCTGATCGTAAATGGGCAACTCGGTAATATTTGCCCAATCACAGAACTCGAAAGCACTGGACCAATCAGAGCATGCAGAATAGTCTGTGAAAGTTGGATTATTGCGGTAATTGTAGATCAATTACAAGACTCGGATACTACCGAGTATTCCTGAGTCTTGTGATGGGCCTAAAATTTTCGTGGTATTCCGATTACCACCGGTAACATTCTACATTCTACTGATTGCTCCAATACTCAGAAGTATTATAATTAACCAATGCTACTAACAAAATGAAAAAAAAAATACTTTCCTCCGAAATCAATGACTAGAAATTGGATTTTGGAAGTTGGAAATCCATGGAATCGGTAATCTGCATATTTGGTCATCGGAATTTCTGCAGAATAAGAAATGGGCATTTCTGACCAGTGCTATGGCTCTATTCTTGCTGGAGTAATCATTGGTAGACGGAGGCACCCAAAAATATAAAATAATTACAAATGTTTTAAAAGGAGAGGTATAGTTGGCTTTCCTCTAGCATGGATTTCCAACCAGCCAATAAAACGCCATATCAATTCAAGAGTGTATTGCACACATTAGGATTGGACATTGAGTTTAGCAGGCTTTTTAGCACAAGTCTGACCTTGCTCTGGCCAACAGATTTTTTCCTGTCGTTATTATTGACCTGAGGAAGTGGGAAATACATGCGAAACCTGTTGTCTGAAACTACAAAGTGCAATAAAGTCTTGAATTGATATCGAGTTTTATTGTGTGTATGTGTGTGTGATGTGAGTGTACTGTATCAGTGTGTCTATGCATGTCTGTTTGTTGTGTGTGTGTGTGTGTGTGTGTGTGTGTGTGTGTGTGTGTGTGTGTGTGTCAGGGCCGGGCCGAGGCAAGAGAGGCTCCAGCCTCAGAGCGCAGTGTAGGAGGGGGCGCACAACTTATCCAGCTATCATTCCCCTATTGTGTTTGAAGCACAGAGAAATAAGAAAAGGGGATACATAGCAGTGACTACAAGCCAGATAATTAGAGATTAAGGTGTTGGGGGCTCTGGGGTGCCTCTTAGTGTAATAGCAATCAGTGTGTGATGGCTGGGGTGGGAGGGATGGAGCAGCGAACTTTGGTGTCTCAGCCTTGGGTGCTGGAGGACCTTGTCCTGGCTCTGGTATGTGGTGAGTGTGTGCAGTTAGTGTTTGTAGTGTGTGTATGTGTATGTGGTTTGTCTCTGTGTGTATGCGGCATCTGTGTGTGTGTGAGTATATGTGGTGAGTGTGTGTGGTGAGTGTTTGTAGTGTATGTACAGTATATGTGTGGTTTTTTTGTGTGTGGCATCTGTGTGTGTAGTGTGTAAGGCATCCTTCAGGGCATCACAGGTGGGACTCCAGTATACAGCCCAAGTGAGTATGAGGGCCGGTGTGTGTGTGTGTGTGTGTGTGTGTGTGTGTGTGTGTGTGTGTGTGTGTGTGTGTGTGTGTGTGTGTGTGTGTGTGTATGTAGTATGCATGTGTAGTGTGTGCGTGCGTGCGATCTGTGTGCAGCGTGTATGTAGTAAGCGGTTTGCCTGCGCACATAAAAGAACTTTTACCGTCAGAACAGCATTAACCGTCACAAAATATCAATGGCGGAGAATGAATATAAAAAGCTAATTATGATCATTATCTGTAAAGATAATGCGAAGAAAGAAAAGGAGGAACTTTTTACTCTCTTGGCAGGATGGATATTTAATTCCTCTCTGGTGATTAATCTGTTTATTTGAATGGGGATGTGAGGGTGCGCGGCGGCGGCAGTACGGGATACATCAATGGCAGGCGGAGGTCTGACGGCGTTTGATGTTGTCTTACAGATGTAATATTTATGTGGCACAGACAGGACATGTGTAATGAGGGTGTCACTGCGCCAGTACACAGTGCTCTATGCAATATTCATCTCACGCTGACAATATACACACATTCCAATCTAATATTAATATCCCTGACGCTGGCTGTGGTGTCCACATGTTACATCTCAGAATGCTGCCCCCAGAAGACTTCGCTTGTCTCGCTTAATTGGCTGAAGGCGCGGAGGAGCTTTGTGACTGCGAATAGGCTGCGAACTAACACTGGTCTCCAGCCATTACCCAGTGTCAGATCGCCACGTTGCTGGGAGCGTTGGGAATACAGGCGGTATTTAGACATGCCGCACACTTTTATATATGTAAAGTAGTTTTATTCCTTTTCTGAGAGCTTAAAGAAGAACTCCAGTGAAAATAATGCAATGAATAAAAGTGCTTAATTTTTACAATAATTATGCATAAATAATTTAGTCAGTGTTTGCCCATTGTAAAATCTTTCCTCTCCTTGATTTACATTCTGACATTTATCACATGGCGTTATGTTTACTGCTGGCAGGTGATGTCTGTGGAAAGAGATGATGCATTTTTGGCAGTTGGAAACAGCTGTTATTTCCCACAAGGCAACAGGGCTCCCACAGTGTGATGTCAGTACCATGGTCCTGACTTCACACTGTGGGAGGGGTTTCAACACAATATCAGCCATACAGAGCCCCCTGATGATCCATTTGTGAAAAAGAAAAGGTTTCTCAAGGGAAAGGGGGTATCAGCTACTGATTGAGATGAAGTTCAATCCTTGGTCGCAGAATTCTCTTTAAGGCCCCTACCCACCACGCGATTTTCCCGATTATTTTTTTCGACAACTGGGGATTTTTTGAGCAATGAGCGATTATTTTGGCAATCTCACGCTGTGGGTACTGGTGCGCGATCATGTGAACAACGTTTAATGACGTGGATCGATAACGACTGGCACTGTGGATGGAATCTTTAAGTTCCCCCAACCACTCCGTGCATCACTTGACTTCCCATTCCCGCACATCGTGTTATGTCGCGTGTATCCGCCGGCAGGAGGATGGATCGGGAAACTTTGTCATTGAGGGACGTCTCTGGATCCATCTTCCTTCATTGCTACAGTTAGTAGGGATGATCTATGAGATGCAAATTGTTCCGAAATTATGCCAATTTTTATGCAACTATATGCAGCTGGAAAAAGGACCAATCAATTTAAACCTGGGTTGAAATTGATTGGTCCATTTTAAAACTGCATACATTTGCATACATTTGCATCAACTTGGAACAATTTGCATATCTGTGATCATCCCTAACAGTGAGTATTTAGCTTTAGAATGACTTTATAGCAAGCCTGAAGTTATTTGATGGTCCAGAGGCTCCCCCAGTCCTCCTTTGCCCCTCCTGAACTGCCCTGGGGCCCTCTAAACACTATTCAACATAAAAAAAAAATAATTCTTAACATTATTATTATTGTTATTACAAAACATGATCTCTTAACCAGAAGTGAGAGGGATATGGAGGCTGACATATTTATTCAATTTTAAACAATGCACATTGCCTGGCAGTCCTGTTGATCCTCTGCCTCTAATACTTTGAGCCATAGACCAGCGGCGTAACTAGGGGGTAGCAGCCCCTGCGACTGCAGGAGAGCCCAGAGGTGTGTGGGGGCCCCAATTACTAACCTTACCTTTCTCGGATACAATTGGAGGAAAGAGGCACCCTAGATGAATAAAAGCATCTAAAAACAGCTTAAAAACGAAAAGGCAAGTGAGGTGACTTACCTCAATGACAAAATCTTTGTAACTTACAAAAGATTATTTATTTAGCACCGGCAATGCGTTTTTCGTGGGTCGGAGGCCACTTCCTCAGGCCAATAACAGTGCCAAATGAATGAATCAATCTAGCAAAGGAAGTGAGGCTCCCTTTGCTAGATTGATTCATTCATTTGGCACTGTTATTGGCCTGAGGAAGCGGGCTCAGACCCGCAAAAAACGCATTGCTAAATAAAAAATCTTTTGTAAGTTACAAAGATTTCGTCATTGAGGTAAGCCACTTCATTTGCCTTTTTGTTTTTAAGCTGTTTTTAGATGCTTTTATTTATCTTGGGCGTCTCTTTCCCCCAATTATATCTGAGAAAGGTAAGGTTAGTAATTGGGGTTCCCAAAAACCTCTTCGAGGTGAAGTGGTTAATGCTAACCTGGTAATGCAAGCAGCCTTTGCCAGCAATACGGCACCTCTACACCAGGTGGCACCACATATTACTGCTCATATGGCCTATGCCCAGAAACAGTCCTGGTCAAAAGGACAGCTCCATAGAGGTAAGCAGATGATGCCATTTATGTTTCACTCACAAACTCACAAAGGGAGTACATTGGGTCGAAGCTGTCCTAATTTTAGTATCGTAGCAGCTCTGAAGGTACAAGAAAAAGATTTGGCATCCTTTTTCAACATACAGCAAAAGTCTGGTAATGTTTTATATACAGTATGTATATCTATTTATATTTTTAGCAAACAACTAAGTGAAGGGCATATCCCCACCCCATTCACATTTTATTACTTGCCACAAAATGAAAGGTTTCTCTCATCTTGTTTGTTTTTTATTTTCCGTTACATAATAGTGATTATCAAAACACGTCTTTTGCACAGCCTGAAAGGGCTCTGATTCCTCTTTATGCTGTAAATTCTCTCTCGTAAAGCAGCGCGGGAAGATCTGTCTTGGTTCCGCAGAACGCTGCGGTTTTCTGAACTTGTGCTTTAATGGTGTAATTTTAGCAATTGTGGAAAACCGCTATGTGATAAATTACCGGGGCTGAGGCCACACGGCGGAATCGGTAGAAGCTACAAAATTGCCAACACAAATCAAACAACTATTTACAAACATTTTTCTCCAGTCGGCTCACACTGGTGTTTGTTTGAGTGAGAACATTTGCTGGAATTTTAGAAGCAGCAGCAATCAAATACGGTGTTTACTCTGTCATTTGTGTGCTTTTTGTTTAGCCTTGAAAAGGGATTCTGAATGCCTAAGAAGCTATATAAATAGCGGGAGGAAGAGAGCGAGATAAACATAAAATACACGCTGCATATAGACAACGTACAGAACACTCTCTGTGGTGTGCAACATAATAACTTGTCTATGAAACAGCGCCACGGAATATGTTGGTGCTTTTTAAATCAATAATAGTGATGTATCATACAAAATACAGCAATAAACAAAACAAGCAGCAAACAAACAGCATACTCAATATTGAGGTTTCAGGTACATCAGGTACAAAGTGGTAGCAGCATTTAACATTGCGAAGACCAATAAACCCCTGTCCGGTGTCCCCCCCAAGTGGTTTATATGTGTCCTGACTTAAATTTGCACACAATCGCAAATACCCTGTAAAGGCAGTCCCCGGTTACGAACGAGATAGGGACTGTAGGCTCATTCTTAACCTGAATTCGTTCTTAAGTCGAAACGCTGTGCCATCTCTGTCCCCTTTGCCTCCAGTGTCTCCCTCTGTGCCTGTTTGTCCCCCTCTGCCTCTCTATGTCTCCTCTGTGCCTCCTCTGTGGAGCCTCCTCTTTGCCCCCTCTGTGCAGCCTCCTCCTTGCCCCTCCCTGGACTCACCTCCTTACGAGTCCAACGCTGTCTGTCCTCCTCTCTCCGCATCCAGCTCCCTCTAGCCGCATACAGCACCGCTTCCTGAATGTCATGTGACATACAGTTTCCTGTATGTCACATGACATTCAGGAAGCGGTGCTGTACGCGCCTAGAGGGATCTGGATGCAGAGAGAAGATGACAGACAGCGTTGGACTCGGTTTGGTGGTGAGTCCAATGCTGCTGCTGCACGCGCTGGCACTTGGGGGAAGTTTGAAGCCACTTCTTCAAACTTCCCCCATGCGGAAATGACGTCATCGCAATGGGATCGGGCTGTTCGTATTGGCGGGTCGTTCATAAGTCGGGCGTTCGTAGAGTTGAGCCGAAATTTTCGTAATTTCGCATTACTATAATTACGCATGCGAAATTTGCGATTACGATGCGAAATTACGGTAGCGTAATTGCCATTAAAATCGTAATTGAAAATACCGTAAGCGTAATTTGAACGTGTAATTTCGCGTTTCATTCATGCCGTAATTTCACATTAAACGCTACCGTAATTTCGCGTTAAACCGTAACGCTCCGTATAATGTAAAAAAGCCGCCGAATTTAAGGGTTAATAGCAAAGCCCCCTTAAATGCCAAGAGCCTCAAATTTTGAGAATATATTAAGGAGATCAGGAGAAATAAGAAGAAAATTTTTTGTTTCAAAAAGACCTTATAGTTTTTGAGAAAATCGATGTTAAAGTTTCAAAGTAAAAATGTATACATTTAAAAACCCGCCGACTTTAACGGTTAATAGCAAAGCCTGCTTAAAGTTTAGGAACACCAAATTCCCAGGGTATATTAAGGGGATCAGTGGGAATAAGAGGAAAATTTTTTTTTTCAAAAAGACCTTATAGTTTTTGAGAAAATCGATTTTTAAGTTTCAAGGGCAAAAATGTCTTTTAAATGCGGAAAATGTCAGTTTTTTTCCCACAGGTAAAAATAGTGCATTATTTTCATAGATTCCCCCAAGTGGGAAGAGTTTTACTTACTTCGTTCTGAGTGTGGGAAATATAAAAAAAAAACGATGTGGGGTCCCCCCTGCCACACCTCTTTAACCCCTTGTCCCCCATGCAGGCTGGGATAGCCAGAATGCGGAGCACCGGCCGCGTGGGGCTCCGCACCCTGACTATACCAGCCCGCATGGTCCATGGATTGGGGGGTCTCGGAAGGGGAGTGGCAGCCAAGCTTTCCCCTCCCCCTCTGAGCCCTTGTCCAATCCAAGGACAAGGGGCTCTTTTCCACCTCCGATGGGCGGTGGAGGTGGAGGCCGCGATTTCCTGGGGGGGGGGGGGGGGTTCATGGTGAAATCTGGGAGTCCCCTTTAAAAAGGGGTCCCCCAGATGCCCACCCCCCCTCCCAGGAGAAATGAGTATAGAGGTACTTGTACCCCTTACCCATTTCCTTTAAGAGTTAAAAGTAAATAAACACACAAACACTTAGAAAAAGTGACGTCGGGTGCGGCGTAGTTACAATGTAACAAAGTTGTTACATTGTAATAACTTTGTTACTTTGTAACTGATAGAACATTTCCGAGGATATTGCGAGGGATCAATTATTTAAAGGGACAGGTAAGTATTAATGGTTAATTAAGAATATTAAAGGACTTTTTTCGTGGTTATGTTTTTTGTTCAATTAAAATACTTTTTCTATGTGTTTGTGTGTTTATCTACTTTTAACTCTTAAAGGAAATGGGTAAGGGGTACAAGTACCTCTATACTCATTTCTCCTGGGAGGGGGGGTGGGCATCTGGGGGACCCCTTTTTAAAGGAGACTCCCAGATTCCACCATGAAACCCCCCCCCCCCCAGGAAATCGCGGCCTCCACCTCCACCGCCCATCGGAGGTGGAGAAGAGCCCCTTGTCCTTGGATTGGACAAGGGCTCGGAGGGGGAGGGGAAAGCTTGGCTGCCCCTCCCCTTCCGAGACCTCCCAATCCATGGACCATGCGGGCTGGTATAGTCAGGGTGCGGAGCCCCACGCGGCCGGTGCTCCGCATTCTGGCTATCCCAGCCTGCATGGGGGACAAGGGGTTAAAGAGGTCTGGGAGGGGGGACCCCACGTCGTTTTTTTTTTATATTTCCCACACTCAGAACGAAGTAAGTAAAACTCTTCCCACTTGGGGGAATCTATGAAAATAATACACTATTGTTACCTGTGCAAAAAAAACTGACATTTTCCGCATTTAAAAGACATTTTTGCCCTTGAAACTTAAAAATCGATTTTCTCAAAAACTATAAGGTCTTTTTGAAAAAAAAAATTTTCCTCTTATTCCCAATGATCCCCTTAATATACCCTAGGAATTTGGTGTTCCTAAACTTTAAGCAGGCTTTGCTATTAACCGTTAAAGTCGGCGGGTTTTTAAATGTATACATTTTTACTTTGAAACTTTAACATCGATTTTCTCAAAAACTATAAGGTCTTTTTGAAAAAAAAATTTTTCCTCTTATTCCTTCTGATCTCCTTAATATATTCTCCAAATTTGAGGCTCTTAGCATTTAAGGGGGCTTTGCTATTAACCCTTAAAGTCGGCGGCTTTTTTATATTATACGGAGCGTTACGGTTTAATGCAAAATTACGGTAGCGTTTAATGCGAAATTACGGCATGAACAAATACCCATTGTAATGCGAAAATTACGCTTACGCGAAATGTCGCAAAATCTTTCTTCATTACGATTATGTACTTACGGCCATAATCGTAATTACACTAATTACGCGAAATTTCGCGAAATCGTAATTACGTCATTACGCTCATCTCTAGGCGTTCGTAACCCGAGGACTACCTGTACTTGGCGAATAAAATGAATTCTGATTCAAATACAATGGGATGCCACTGAAATACATTAAGGGGACCTTTCAAGAAAGACAGAAAAAAAGACATTGGCCTCAATTCTATGTGAGGTAAAACAAAAATTTTGTACGTAAAATACCTCATGAGGGTTTTTTTTTTTTTGGTTTTTTTTAGCAATTCTGAAAGATATTTCTCCATTTCCGAACATGTGGTAAAACATGCGGTAAATGCATAAAGTGAGGTAAAACATGAGGTATTTCAGCAGTAAGCATGCAGTAAATAAATAATAGCAGTCTTTAATTGTCTTCCGTAAGTTAGGATGGTCTTTGGAAGATGTTTTTTTTTTTTTTATTATCTAGCAACCTATGAAAAGTATATTTATAGAGATCCCTTATAAAAAAAAGTCCAATAAATATTTGGAGTTTTATTTATACTATTCTTTTCTATTACACAGCCTGAATAGGAACAACACTAAAACAGCAATAGAAACTCCACTAAAAACTGCAAAAATGCATACAAATTGACTTTTCCTCCAGGTACAATCAGGTCTTAAACTGATCAGTAAATGATGTGATAACATGTCCCCTAATTTCCATGAGAATAGCTATTTTCGGTAAATTTTATGCAAAAAACCTCATGAATTACTCATAATTTACTTCATGAGGTAAAACATGACTAAAATCTACCAGAATTGCTAAATGTCATTACCTCATAAGGTAAATTTCCTTCTTGCGTCAAAGTAAATATATACTGTGATACTAACAAACAAGTGTTGCAAGACCAGCAACCACAGTGTAATCACAAGTAAGAAAAGCCTGTCCCCATTATTCGGATTCTTGTGTCTTTAGCTCCGGTAGGTGGCACTCTAAAAAAAAAAACCTAAACAGACAAAGGAACCCACAATATGATGGGGGGGGGGGGGGTGATGGGGGGGGGGGAACTGTATTGCTAAAAAATGAGAGGAGGAAATATAATAGTAATTACTAAACAAATACATCAATAATTACATAAGGCTTACCTTTCAAAAAGGCCGGCGTGAGGTAACTAAAATGTATTGAACATTCAGACACTAAAAAGATAATACATTTCATGGATATCTTTCCGCTTCTTCAGGTCAATAATAAAAATTGTCTTGGAATTCAAAATTTGTGAGTCGGCGCTTGCAAATTTTTAATTCTAACTGCTTTCCGACCACATCACGCCGACGGGAGTGGCCGCAGCGGCAGCCCCAGGACCGCCCAAAGCCGATCGGCGTAAAGTCCTGGGTCTTCAGTTTGCAGGAGATTGCACAGGCATCTCCTGCTTGGTAGGAGACGCCTTCAGTCTCCCAGTGGCGCTCGCTGCTAAGAGACTGTTAGACGGCGTCTTTTTACTTAGTACAGAGCTACAATCTTCAGCAGTGCTGTACTGGGGAAAGCTGTGTGACACGGCTGTCCCCCCCTGGGGCACAAGAGAGCAATCGGCTCTCATAGGCAGAAGCTTATGACTGCCGACTGCTATGATTGGCTGGCGGGGGGTTGGAGGGAGGCAGAGGGAGAAAGAAAAAAAAAATACGTAAATTTATTTAAAAAAAAATACAATAAATATTTGTAAAAAAAAAATTAAACAACTGGGGGTGATCAGACCCCACCAACAGAAAGCTCTGTTGGTGGGGAGAAAATGGGCCGGGAATCACTAGTGCGCTGTGTTGTGTGGCCCTGCAGCTTGGACTTAAAGCTGCAGTGGCCTATTTTGAAAAAAATTGCCTGGTCTTTAGGGGGGTTTAGCACTGTGGTCCTCAAGAGGTTAAGACACTTTTTATTATTGATCTGAAGAAGCAGAAAGATATCCGTGAAACGCGTTATCTTTTTAGTCTCTGAATTAACAATCCATTTTAGTCACCTTTAAACTGGCCTTCTCTTTTTGAGAGGTAGCCTTTTGTTTAAAAGGTAAGGCTTTTAATTTATTCATTTATTGATATTAGTTTTGTAATTAACATTATATCTTGGGTCGCCTCCTCCCTTCCATTTTTATTAAAATACATTACATGTTCAGCCAGGGCCGGCCCGCTCATGAGGCGGGGTGAAACTTTTTTTAAAAAAATTTGCCTCAGGCGGCAAAAAGTCTAGGTCCGGCCCTGTGTTCAGCTAACGCTTTTTCACAAATTAAAAGCAATATTTTAATATGTGTGAAACATGCCTTACATTGACCTTCAACACTGTGGGATGACCCCATACACAAAGCCTTGCTCAGAATAAACTTAAGCATGAACTCTTGATTCCCGGATAGATCTTGCCCATGTTTAGGGCTCTCGCGCCCCATGTGAGGATAAATCTCTCTTTGCCTTACTCTATACAAACTGGCGGATTAGATGTTACCGTATCCGTATCCCGGCCAATTGAACCAACGCACAAAACAGCTTTCTAAGTAGCGGGGACAGTCTGAGAATTCAGCATCCGGTAGATTACACTCAGCGCTGTCTCCATACGGCAAAGAGCTTTGCGCTGCAAAATAGGACGGAAAGGTCCTGAAACTTATCTGAATTTTCTAATCACTCTTCCCTTTCCAGCAGCTGCCTTTACCGCGACACCTCTATCATCATCAGCACATAGTGGAGGCCTTCTTCGGAAATCCCATCTGACTTTAATCAGGATTCTAGCTGCCTGAGATCAGCGGTGTGTGCAGGTTCAGTCCTCTCCTCTAGGCATGGGGCGAGCTGAGCCCTTAATCACAATGACTTTTTAAAGAGTTCTGCTTGAAGAGAAGGCTTTGAATATTTTTCTTTCCTTCTGAAAATAATTTAACTCTTGTCAACGGGAGACATCAAGAGGTGTTTCATACATACCAAGATGTGGCAACAAACATTCACAGTATAGACAGTTTCTTAACTAGTATATTCAGGGCAGGGCAACAGGCAGAGGAACAGACAGGGGCGTTGCTAGCACCAAAGATCAGTGGCACGTGTCCCGGATCTATTCTGAGGTGCCCCGGATGTCCCCCAGGCAGAGTCAGGCAGCAAGTGGCAGTACTCACCTCTGGCCACTGTGGTAATTTAATGGTGGCATGCTAGGAGCTGTAGTTCATCAATGGGGCACATGCTGGGTGCTGTGGTGCCTCTATGGGGGGCTGTGGTGCCTTTATGGGGCAAGCAGGGAGCTGTGTTTCTTCTATGGGAGCGTACTGGGAGTTGTGGTGCCTCAATGGGAGACCCGTAGAAGCATGGGAGGGGGGCCACTAGAAGGTCAGGGAATGCTAGGGGGGCTGCAAGACATTAGGCCAGGCCACTAAGCAGCAAGTCAGACCAGCCAGCACTGGAGCCAGGTAACTCTGCCTAGTTATGTGATATGCTGCTTTTTTTTTTTTTGTATTAATGGAGAAGGGGGCTTCATCCAACATTTTGCTGGGCAGGCCTACTTAGACCGTCTTTAAGTTTATGTAAATTTGGCTCCACCTATGACCACACCCACAATCTGATATGTGGCCATGCCCATTTTTCGGCTAAAATGCCTAAACGTGCCCTGGATATCTTAGGATCCTAGCAAAGCCCCTGGCAACAGGTAAGTAATAATTGACTTGCAAGTTTCAGGCAACAAAATTAACCACTTCAGCCTACAGTGTTGTTCACTTTATGCATCCGAGCAACTTTCACCTCCCAATAACTTTATCACTACTTATCACACTGAAATGATCTATATCTTGTATTTTCCGCCACCAATTAGGCTTTCTTTGGGTGATACATTTTGCTAAGAATTATTTTATTCTAAATCTATTTTAATAGGAAGATTAAGAAAGAAATGGAAAAACAATCATTATTTCTCAGTTTTTGCCCATTATAATATGAAATTAATACATGCTACAGTAATTAAAACCCATGTATTTTATTTGCCCATTTCTCCCACTTATTACACCATTTAAATTATGTCCTTATCACAATGTATAGCGCCGATATTTTATTTGGAAATAAAGGTGCATTTTTTCAATTTGCGTCCATCACCATTTACAAGCCCATAATTTAAAACATTATATAAATATACTCCTTTGACATGCATATTTAAAAAGCTCAGGCCCTTAGGTAACTATTTATGTTGTTGTTTTTATTTTTAATTGTATTTTTTTTTTTATAAAAAATTTTATTTGGGTAGTTTTTGGAGTGGGGGGTAAATAGCTAATTTTAAATGTAAAATAATGTATTTATTTAATAAAAAATGAATGTGGGTGTAGTTTTACTATTTGGCCACAAGATGGCCACAATCAAAAAGTCCTGGAAGCGATCGATCTTGCTTCCAGGAACTAGAATGAAGAAGGGAAACTTTTCTTTTATGCAGAAAGACCGCGGCCTCTTATAAGAGGCCATCGTTTTATCTGCGGGGGACTTAGATCGATGAATGGGAATTATATTCCCATTCATTGATCTGTGGGCTTACGGCAGGAGCGCACGCGATCACGCACCTCAGGCAGCCGCAGCAGCACAGCCTATCTGGGCGAACATATTCAGTTAAAAACGATTTAAAAAGAGGAGGTAGATATGAACTTACTTCCTCTCAAGGAAAACGCTCAAAAATGAGAAATAATTATAGCTTCAATATCCCCCTCCAAAAGAATCACTCTCACAGAAAGCAAAACGTTTCTCAAAACTAGGTTCCAGCTTCATCAGGCAAATGTCAAAAGCTAAATCTCAAAAAGAGCTATAAGCTAGCCCAGTCTCAATGGTCAGATTTCTGGATAGGCCACAAAGGCCCGAGCCTTGGGCTGCTGCAGCCCAAGGGGGCACCTGAACATGAAAGAGGGGTTGCTAGTGCTACATATGAAAGAGGAGGCTGAAAATGGGGGGGGGGGGGTAACACATGAAAAGGGGAGAATGCTGCCCAAGGGAGCTGTTCATGGAAGAGAGGGGCTGCATACATGGATGAAATACATGGAAGAGGGGGCTGCACAAGGAATGAGAGGAACATTGCTGCACATGACAGAGGAGCCACAACATACTTGGCCTACGTCTACAAAAAGTATAAATCCGGCCTTGCCAGTCACACTGATGAAGCTGGAACCTAATCCAGAGAAACGCATTGCATTCTACTGGAGTTGTTTTTTGGAATACTAAAGCTATATTAATTTACCTTACTCTTGGGTGTTTCCCTGAGAGGAAGTAAGTTCAAATCTACCTCCTCTTTTTAAGCTTTTTTTTTCATTTTGGAGCCTCTGAAACTCAAGTGTCATTTTTTTACCACCCCGTGTGGAGGATTTTTTTCCATGGATTTTGTCCTATCCTGCAGAGAGCAACTTTTTAACTTGAGTGGGGTTGGGTTTATTCTCCCTACCTGCCTACTGTGTGTCCACTGCTGTGGCACATATTGAGAGTACTGTATAATTGTTCACTTCTATCTCCCTCCTGTGGTTAATTAACATACTACACTATAGTGGCTCTTGGTCTCTTTCCACATTCCCCTCCCTTTTCTCCTTTATGAGGTAATGTCAGAACTAATGCTATGTCCTTTGTGGCAGGCTTTTTAACCATTTCAGCCGCCCAGACGTGAAGCTCACATCCGGGCGGCTGCTCTGCTGCGCTCTCCCGCTCCTGCGCGCTCCTGCCTGCGATCGCGGGCGCGCCCCCGTGTCCCCGCGGTGTCCCCCGGTAGCCCTGGGATCAGTGAAAGGAAACATGGTTCCCGATTACCTATCCCTGTCCCTCGCAGAAAAACCGAAGCGCTCACCCGTGAGGCTTCGGCTCTTCTGCCCGGAAAAATGTCTGCATCCCCCTTGTACTTCCGCTTAGGGAGAAGTACATGGAGGGAAAATAAAAATGAAGGTGGCCATCTTGTGGCCAAATAGTAAAACTACATCTACACATTTTTTACTTTACAATTTACACATATAGCAACATTAAAAAATTACTGTTTATGTCCCACACCAAAATATTCCCCAAATAAAATTTTTAATAGAAAAAAAAAATTACAATAAAAAAAAAAAAAAAAGACAAATAGTTACCTAAGGGTCTGAACTTTTTAAATATGCATTTGAAGGGGGTATACTACAAACATTTTTTAAATTATAATTGCAGTATTTGTATATTTGCAGTATTTGTATAGCGCCTTTCTCCTGTCGGACTCAAAGCGCTTGCGAGGCAGCCACTAGAGCGCACTCAGTAGGCAGTAGCAGTGTTAAGGAGACTTGCCCAAGAAACTCCTTACTGGCTTACTGAACAGGCAGAGCCAAGATTTGAACCCAGGCTGCCTGTGTCAGAGGCAGAGCCCTTAACCATTACACTTTCCAGCCACTTATAATTATAAGCTTGTTAATAGTGATGAGCGCAAAACGGAAACAATGCACCTTTATTTCCAAATAAAATATTGGAGCCATACATTGTGATAGGGACAAAATTTAAATGGTATAATAACCGAGACCTATGGGCAAATAAAATACATAGGTTTTAATTATGGTAGCATGGATTATTTTAAAGCTATAATGGCCGAAAACTGAGAAATAATGATTTTTTTCCATTTTTTCTTATTAATCCTGTTAAAATGCATTTACGGAAAATTGGCTCTTAGCAAAATGTACCACTCACAGAAAGCCCAATTAGTGGCGGAAAAAACAAGATATAGATCAATAAATTGTGATAAGTAGTGATAAAGTTATTAGCAAATGAATGGGAGGTGAAAATTGCTCCGATGCTTAAGGTGAAAAATCCCCACGGGCTGAAATGGTTAAACCACCCACCGGGGCTCCCCATTGGTCTACTTATTGGACAAAATTCTCCTTGTGCAGAATTCCCATTGGTCTGTGAAGGAACCTTAGTGGTAGATTTAGAAATGCTTAATTGCCGAGGATCTCTAAAAGATTGTAATGCATGCCCTCTTGCAACCATGCTATTGCCCTCGGCACCCCCCGCACTGCCAACACAAGGCTCACCCCCACCCGGCACCTGCCGCATCCCCCAGGCCACCCGTGCACTAAACCTCAAAAGTCAGCACCATTGTAGAATGTCAGAATTTTGCAAAACTCAGACGAATTTGGGTGGTCCGATCACGCCTACTTGTAATTCTTTTTTTAGAAGGGGCTGGTTGCTGGTTGCCCTTCCTATGACATGTATAATATATAACTGGTCAGAGGAGGCACCCAGGAAAATAAAATACTTAAAAAAAAAAAAAACTACAAAGGAGAGGAAGATGTTGGCTTACCTTTCTTGAAGGTTGAGCCACTCATAGATTGACTAAATGAAAAGGATCTTTATTTGATGACTACGCATTTCACAGTTTATTCCTGCTTCTTCGGGTTAAGTAAAAATGTGGTGGGGTGGCATCAGTGAATGAAACAGAAGCGCCTATGGGGTGCTTAGTAATTAGTATTCAATATTTTCCACCCTCTGCACTGAGATGGGGGAAACAGGAGAGAGCCCCAGTCCGGTCCTTATCTGACCTAGGAGCCTTGTCACAATTGTGGTCTGCACAAACCCTGACTTCGGTGCCCCAATACATCTTAATGCCCCAGGCAACTGCTTGATTTTCCTCAAAGTAAAACTGGCCCGGTTTTCTCAAAAACTTCCCAGATGTGGTGATGTCATCCACTTGAATGCCACAATCTACCTCATCCGTGCCAAAAGTCCAGCCTGATGAATTATTCACCACCTCCTCACTGCCGCCGTACCTCTCGCTGAGCACCAAGGAGAAGGATCAGTGAACGGAGCTCAGCCAATGGTAACAAATGTAAGCAAGAAGAGATGAGAGGCAGCCTGGCACTCAGACAGCAGAGTCGTGATGAGACTGCACACTCTTCCTGTCCGGCAAGCTGTGCGGGGAAATTGCCTGGCAGCGAAGCTGTGTGGGCAGAGTTATGAGTGTCGAAGCAAAGCGATAACTACTTGCTTTCCATAGATTGTTTTTGCAGTACAGGATCAGATTATTTATTTGTGCTGCAGAGCCTCTATTAACTTGTCTAGCGGTCGGGAGTGGAGAGCTGTGCATGGACTTGCCTGAGTCCCTCCTGAATCCCTCCTGTGCGGCCGTCTCTTTCCCGAAGGAAGCAGAGGTCAGATTTGATTTCTTGCAGTCTCCTTGGCATGTTTAAATTATTTGTGTTGGGTGAGGTAATCACATAAGTTTTATGACAGGACATGAGGACGGTTCTAATACAGATGGGCAGCACAGTGGCGTAGTGGTTAGCGCTCACGCCTTGCAGTGCTGGGTCCCCGGTTCGAATCGCAGCCAGGTCAACATCTGCAAGGAGTTTGTATGATTTCCCTGTGTCTGTGTGTGTTTCCTCTGGGCATTACGGTTTCCTCCCACATCCCAAAAACATACAGATAAGTTAATTGGCTTTCCCGCAAATTGGCCCTAGACTACGATATATACACTACATGATACATACATAGACATATGACTATGGTAGGGATTAGATTGTAAGCCCCTCTGAGGAACAGTTTAGTGACAAGACAACATACTCTGTACAGCGCTGCGGAAGATGTTGGCGCTATATAAATACTAAATAATAATAATGCTGTGTCTGATTATTAATCTAAAGGAATAGGAAGGAAATAAGAGAGGTGAGGAAGTTTGGTTGTACCATGAGTGCCCATGTTAATGCTATATGGTCTCGAAAAGTCATCTTTTAGACAACTAAGACAATAAATATTATTTCTCTATAACATAATATACAGCCCCTATTCTCTCTAAAACCAAATGCCAATCACTGCACCCCTCCCCAACATTCTCAGTTACCTGCGCCATGTAAAATGTAATTGTTGGTGTCTCCACTTGTAACCATGATTTGAATTAAAGGATACCCGAGGTGACATGTGACACAATGAGATAGACATGGGTATGTACAGTGCCTAGCACACTAATAACTATGCTGTGTTCCTTTTTTTCTTTCTCTGCCTGAAAGAGACAACCACTTGACCTCCAAGGGTTTTTAAAAATAATGAAAATGTACTTCTTTTTTCTAAGCGAAGGTGTATAATAGGGTATTTGGATGTGGTTTTACTTTTTGGCCACAAGATGGAGATACAGAGTTGGTGTGTTCTAAAAATAGAAACAGAACCAAATGTTTATTATTTGTTTATATTTGCGTAAACACAGGGAGGTAGATACCCTATCTGGTGGTGGTCAAGTTTTAAATATCAGGTATGTAAGTGGCTGACTCAGTCCTGACTCAGACAGGAATTGACTACAGTGTGACCCTCACTGATAAGAAATTCCAACTATAAAACACTTTCCTAGCAGAAAATTGCTTCTGAGAGCAGGAAAGAGATAAAAAGGGTCAATATTTTTTAGCTCTGGCATACTTCAATGAATGTGTCAATGAGCAAAAACAATAAAACAGTTAAAACTTAAAAAAGTAGATTTAAACATAAAATAAAACTGTGGAATATCATTTTTAGGAGAAGGAGGATAGATACAATTGTTTATTTCAATAGTTTATTTTCGCCTTGGGTGTCCTTTAAAGGCTCAAATTATCCCGGCTGACACTGTTGCTAACTGCAATTCCCTCATTGCTGTGCACACCGGAGGAGCAGCAGCTTTGCATGGCTGCAGCTACAAAGGGGTCTATAAAAATAAAATAATGGCAATAATAACAAAAACAATGAAAACCAGCCTGCATCAAATTAAAAGCAGAATTGTGTTAATGAGAAATCCATAGTCGGTTAAGTCATGAAAAATGGATCCAGCATTAGGAAGCGTCTGGATTAGAGTGGAGCTGAGCCTAGAGACGACAGACAGTTATTTTTTGTTTGTTTTCTTTCTATATTAAACCAATAAATGTTTGATTTAATTTAACAAATTTTATTTGCCATTTCAAAGTGTGCGAACCTCAGCAGGAATAACTGGAGCATTAAAGGGAACCCAATCTGAGAGAGATATGGAGGCTGTCATATTTATTTCCATTTAAACAATACCAGTTGCCTGGCTGTCCTGCTGATCCTCTGCCTCTAATACATTTAGCTATAGACCCTGAACAAGCATGCAGCGGATCAGGTACTCTGACTCAGCTGGTTCAGGTTTTACTGGATTAGCCATATGCTTGTTCCAGGGTTCTGATAGATACTTCTTATGCCAGGAGATCAACAGGGCTGTCAGGCAACTGGAATGGTTTATAAGGAAATAAATATGGCAGCCTCCATATACCTCTCACCTCGGGTTCCCTTTAACGTCAATGAGAACCGTAAGGACTTGTTCACACTAAGGGCGTTTTTGGCCTCTGCGCCACGCCAGTATAGACTACTATCTGGTTGCTCCAATCTGTATGTATTTTGCCTGATGAAGCAGGCTTGTGTCCAGTGAAACGCATTGCAAACTAATTGTTTATTTGGAGTACAAAATTAATTAAATTTTATATTGTTTACCATATATAGTGGTCTTTTGCTTACTGTGGGGTGGGCAAGTCCACCATTGCCACCCATACTTTAATTGATCTTAATTGATTTTAATTAGAATTATTTTACTCTATTGGCGCCTCTGGTACTTTGTCATTACGCAATATCCACCTGGTGGATGGGTGTGGACACCCTTTTCTTCTACACAGAGAGCGACTTTTTAGCCTGAGCGGGGACAGGTCTAAATTCCCCGTCTGCGATACAAGTGGTTGCCTAATACCCGGCAACCCATACTTGTGAGTATAATTTACGTTATTTTTCCTTCACGACAATCCAATCAACAATAATACACTATTGGGGGCTCTCGATTGTTCTTTCTTCCTTTTTCCACATAAGGAGAGGGAAGCTCTGGGTCCCATAGAGCATTCCCTCTCCTCTCCCAATGCCCGCTGATGTCCTGGCTCCCCCGTAGCGGTATTCGACCGTTTCGGTCAAATACCGCTGTCTCCCGGCTGAAGGGAGGCTTCGGAAATGCTTCAGGAGCCCGGGTGCTCCCGAAAGACGGGCCGCTCTACACTGTGCACGCGTGAGCGCCCACTATGACTCGCATGTGCGCCGCCTGTCTTCGGTAGGACTCGGCTCCCAAAGAATTCCGAAGTCTACTCGGCGGGGGATGCGAACGGAGGAGCCAGCGCAGCACTGCGGGCACCAGGAGAGGAGAGGGAAGGCTCATTAGGACCGAGCCTTTCCTCTCCTTAGGTATATGCCTTTTTTTAATATATATATACGGGGTTACATTAGCTTTAACAGCGTAAGAATGGCTACAGTTTACATTTTCCCAGTGAAATTTGTATTTGTCTCTGCCCACTTTTTGGTTATGGGGATAAAAAGTACTATGTACTATGTGTGTGCCAAATTTCTTTCAAATCCGTTCAGCCATTGTTGCGTGATTGAGTAACAAACATCCAAACATCCAAACATTCCCATTTATAATATTAGATAAATATGTGTGTACATATGTAGCCCCTGGTTCCGGAGTGCCATTGCTGTGCTGTGTGTTTGCCTTGTGCGTCTGGCCATATCCGTCCCTTCTTGCTTCCCAAGTACACAGTGTCATTGGCAGCTCACAGCTCGGGACGTGGCCTTTGGTGGAAGTGTTGTGTCCAGTAGCTGATGGTATTTGCGATTAGCGGGAGTCTCCAGCATAAAACAGATTGCCGCATCAGACGGCCTCATTGGATCATTAATCTCCCCTCTTTGGCCGGGGAATGTGTGCGGCTTACACGGTCCTCGCCAGATATTTGTGCCTCGAGAAGCTGACGTCACGCAGAGAGTTGTTCCCCTGCTATGAAGCTGCGTTTCTCTCCAGCAATAGCTGCTACCCGAGCCCTGGGAAATGTTTTCCTCCTCTCAGCTGCTGGATTCTCCCCAAGGGTTTGTAGTTAATGAAAAAGACAAATTCTACATGAAACTCGCAGTTATTAAAGCAAACCTATTGCCTTGTAAAATGCAGTTACTTAATTGGAGGTAGAGTTCTTCCTTAAAGAGGAACTTTAGCAAAAAGGGGAAAAAAATACATCAATACATTGATTGATATTCCCTATGCAATTTGTTCATGTTGTTTGAGGCACAATGAGCCTGCGTGCAATCATCTTTACTACTGGCAGACATGAATAAAACTAGACAGCACCAACTGCCATTATATATAACCACACACCCCAACAATGTGATAGGCTAAACTGGTTTTTTTTATAGATATACAGTAAATATGCACAGATGGAGATACTGGTTGCTAGGCAGTTGGAAACAGCTGTTATTTCCCACAAAGCTTTTTCACCTATTTTTCTTTGATTTCACCTTATCTATGTTACATTTTTAAGCTCCCAAAGAGCAAAAATATAATATAATTAAGGGAAGAAAAGTAATATTGAAAATGAAGTTAATCAGAAACAACTTACCTTGAGTGATTGTTTTTTCTTGTAAATGTGCTGAAAGGTCATTGTTATCAATTAGGCGTTAAAGAAGTCATGTTTGAGAAGTTTTGCAAATAGAGCCCAATGTAACAAGGTACACAGAGAGCACATTTTCAGGACCATGGTCATGACATCACACTGTGGGAGGGGTTTCACCACAATATCAGCCATACAGACCACCCTGACGATCTATTCACGAAAAGTAAAAGATGTATCATCAAAAAGGGGGTATCAGCTACTGAATGGGATGACGTTCAATCCTTGGTTACAGTTTCTCTTTAAAGAGGAACTTCAGTGAAAATAATGTAATAAAAAAGTGCTTAATTTTTAGAATAATTATGTATAAATAATTTAGTCAGTGTTTCCCCATTGTAAAATCTTTTAAATCCCTTATTTACATTCTGACATTTATTACATGGTGACATTTTTACTATTGGCAGGTTATGTAGCTGCTGCATGGTTTTTTGGCAGTTGGAAACAGCTGTTAACAGCTATTTCCCACAATGCAGCAAGGTTCCCAGACAGGAAACTGCCAGGAGTACGTACTCAAGAGTTTCTTGTGGGAGGGGTTTCACCACAATATCAGTCATACAGCGCCCCCTGATGGTCTGTTTGTGAAAAGGAATAGATTTCTCATGTAAAAGGGGGTATCAGCCCCTGATTGGGATAAAGTTCAATTCTTGGTCGGAGTTTCTCTTTAACCACTTTACCCCCACAGGTGCGGATATCTTCGCCCCTTTTTCCACCCTGTCAACACCAGAGACGGAGATATCCGCACCTCCCGCCGGTGTCCGCGCTCCCGCTTGCTCGTGCGCGTGCTCCCGCACTTGTGCATGCCGCCGGCCGCTCGCCCGGAGATCAATGAATGGGAAAAACCATTCCCATTCGTTGATCTAAGCCCCTGCAATGATCGGCTGCTTCTATGAGTAGCAGCGCGATTATTGTGGAAAAAAAAAGTTTCCCAGCCTCATTGCTCTTCCTGTAAGCGTCCTTCTGACGCTTACAGGTCGCATGAGCAAAAAGTTACTGAGGCCATCTTGTGGCCAAATAGTAAAACTACACCTTAAAGCATTTTTCATATACAAATACATTAGTTTTACACTATAAATTAACTCATTACCTCCCATACTCCCCAATTATTTTTTTTTTTTTTTTGTCATTAAAAAAAAAAAATACAATAATAAAATACATAAATAGTTACCTTAGGGACTGAACTTTTTAAATATTTATGTCAAGAGGGTATAACACTGTTACTTTATAAACTACAGGCTTGTAATTAGGGATGGACGCAAAACTGAAAAAAATGCACCTTTATTCCCAAATAAAATATTGGTGCCAAACATTGTGATAGGGACATAATTTAAACGGTTTTATAACCGGGACAAATGGGCAAATAAATGTCATGGGTTTTAATTACAGTAGCATGCATTATTTAAAAACTATAATGGCCAAAAACTGAAAAATAATGAATTTTTTCCCAAATTTTTTCCTATTTTCCCATTAAAACACATTTAGCATAAAATAATTGTTGGCATAATGTCCCACCTAAAGAAAGCCTAATTGGTGGCGAAAAAAACCAAGATATAGTTCATTTCATTGTGATAAGTAATGCTAAAGTTAGACGAATGAATGGAAGGAGCGCTGAAAGGTGAAAATTGCTCTGGTGTTTCAGGGGTAAAACCCCTCAGTTGTGAAGTGGTTAAGTTAATATTAGTTTACCTCAGGGCCTGGTTGCTGAGAGGTTTTACCTTAGGTGGACAGTCACTGCGCAGATGTTTTTGTGAGCTCCCCTGTGATTGGTGCATTCCCCCAGTTGGTTGGCTGCAGTTCAATTGATAGCTGGCAGTGTTTGTATATTCTGGGTCTCGTGTGGGGCGTGTCTGCAGTAGTTCTCAGGCAACAGCCAAAGTAAATTGGAGGGGAACATTATTAGTGTTCTATAAGATTTCATGGAGCTGTGTAAGGGCGAATGCGTGAATAGACTAGTGGCAACTGCCACAGGGTGTGCGCTCTAAAGTGTGGGAAAGTCCTGCAGGATGTTAACAGCTGAAGGAAGAGGATATGACATCATCAGCAGTCACCCTCCAATTTCACACTCTCAGATTCAATGCTTCCTGTCTGATTGGATTTAGTATACATATACTGTAAGGATAGGGGTATAGAGATAATAATAATAATAATAACATAACAAATATTCTTATTTTCTATTGCATTAGTCTACTTTTACAACAACATGGGCATGCTGAGCCTTAAAGTACGCCAGCTGGTGACTAATGTGAGCAAATCTCTCTTTTTCTCAAGTATGCTAGAATTTAATGGCTGTGGTGAGTTATAACTATCAGAAATCACAAGTCATTCTCTCCCATGATTAGGATTTGATTACAGCGCATAGTCTGGGAGTGCGGCAGGCACCTACTTCTCCATCTAGTGCAGGTCACAGCCGCTGCTGGAAGGCAGCCCAGAGAATATAAAACCACGCCGCCACGTCGAGAGGTTTTACTGAGATAACTTTTAAGAGGCAGCATTACATAGATGTGATATATCTCCGGGAGAGGACTGTTTAAACATCGTTTTATGTCATTATAGGCTGAAGCTCCCGCTTTATGTAACAGCGGCCATAAGACAAGTTAATGATAATTCTCCTGTTTACAAAGTGACGAAAGTGTAGAAACAGAATTCCACCAGTCTCAGCTCATAATAAATTCTGAGGGGCTGTTTTATCATAGAAGCAATTTGCTTCATTTTGCAATCCATTTTGCATTGTATGCAAATTGCAAAACGCAAGAGGATCTGCAAAATAATAAGAATTGTAGGAACTTCTGCGATCCAATTTTATTTGATTTCAAAACTCCTCCATGCTGCATTTCTTCTGCATTTCTCTTTGAGTTCTTAGATTCTGGGGGAAAAAATCCCAAAATGTAATTGTATTGTAAAATCCAGGGCCAGCACTACCATATGGGCAAAGGGGGCAATTGCCCCAGGGCCCCAACATCTATACAGGTCCTCAAATGTCTGCACCACTCAATTAAATTATCTACCTCCCCCCTACCATGGTGACAGACACACACTCACCCCCTCCGGTTCCAGTAAAAGGGCACTTGAAGTGAGAGCAAGCCTGTTTCCAGCGCCGTGCAGACCATGCAAGTAGGAAGCCGCCCTGAGCGACTTCTGAGTGGCAGAGCGGCAGGGGGGCGATCATAGAGTTTAACAACTCACCTTCTGCGATCCACGTTTCTTCAATCTTCTTCCACCCAGGCGTCTGTCACTTTGGTAACAGCGTCCCCTGTGATGACATAACCACGTCATCACAGGAGGCACTAAGGTTCTCCAGCACCCAAGGCTGAGACACCAAAGTGCGCCTCTCCGTCCCTCCCACCCCAGCTGTCACACACTGATTGCTATTAGACTAAGAGGTGCCACAGGGCCCACAACCTCCCCAACACCTTAATATCTAGTTATATGGCTTGCTGTCACTGCCATGTATTCCGTCTTCTTATTTCTTTCTGCTTCAAACACAATTAGGAATGACAGCTGAATGAATTCTGCGCCTACAGTTGAGCCGAAATTTTCGTAATTTCGCATTACTAAAATTACGCATGCGAAATTTGCGATTACGATGCGAAATTACGGTAGCGTAATTGGCATTAAAATCGTAATTGAAAATACTGTAAGCGTAATTTTCAACGTGTAATTTTGCGTTTCGTTCATGCCGTAATTTTGCATTAAACGCTACCGTAATTTCGCGTTAAACCGTAACGCTCCGTATAATATAAAAAAGCCGCCGACTTTAAGGGTTAATAGCAAAGCCCCCTTAAATGCTAAGAGCCTCAAATTTGTAGAATATATTAAGGAGATCAGGAGGAATAAGAGGAAACAATTTTTTTTTCAAAAAGACCTTATAGTTTTTGAGAAAATCGATGTTAAAGTTTCAAAGGAAAAATGTAAACATTTAAAAACCCGCCGACTTTAACGGTTAATAGCAAAGCCTGCTTAAAGTTTAGGAACACCAAATTCCCAGGGTATATTAAGGGGATCAGTGGGAATAAGAGGAAAAAATGTTTTTTCAAAAAGACCTTATAGTTTTTGAGAAAATCGATTTTTAAGTTTCAAGGGCGAAAATGTCTTTTAAATGCGGAAAATGTCAGGTTTTTTTGCACAGGTAACAATAGTGTATTATTTTCATAGATTCCCCCAAGTGGGAAGAGTTTTACTTACTTCGTTCTGAGTGTGGGAAATATAAAAAAAAACGACGTGGGGTCCCCCCTCCCAGACCTCTTTAACCCCTTGTCCCCCATGCAGGCTGGGATAGCCAGAATGCGGAGCACCGGCCGCGTGGGGCTCCGCACCCTGACTATACCAGCCCGCATGGTCCATGGATTGGGGGGTCTCGGAAGGGGAGGGGCAGCCAAGCTTTCCCCTCCCCCTCCGAGCCCTTGTCCAATCCAAGGACAAGGGGCTCTTCTCCACCTCCGATGGGCGGTGGAGTTGGAGGCCGCGATTTCCTGGGGGGGGGGGGTTCATGGTGGAATCTGGGTGTCCCCTTTAAAAAGTGGTCCCCCAGATGCCCACCCTCCCTCCCAGGAGGTATGAGTATAGAGGTACTTGTACCTCTTACCCATTTCCTTTAAGAGTTAAAGTAAATAAACACACAGACACTTAGAAAAAGTATTTTAATTGAACAAAAAACATAACCACGAAAAAAGTCCTTTAATATTCTTAATTAACCATTAATACTTACCTGTCCCTTTAAATAAATGATCCCTCGCAATATCCTCGGAAATGTTCTATCAGTTACAATGTAACAAAGTTATTACAATGTAACAACTTTGTTACATTGTAACTACGCCGCACCCGACGTCACTCGCCGCCGCCGCGTCTGTGCTGCACGGACCCGACAGAGCTCTGAGCTATAGCTCAGAGCTCTCTAAGCATCTTTGTATTTGGGCTCCAAGAAGCCCCATTGATCCTTAGCAGACCAATGGGGTTCCTTTAAATCTCCTTGGAGCCCAAATACAAAGATGCTTAGAGAGCTCTGAGCTATAGCTCAGAGCTCTGTCGGGTCCGTGCAGCACAGATGCGGCGGCGGCGGCGGCGAGTGACGTCGGGTGCGGCGTAGTTACAATGTAACAAAGTTGTTACATTGTAATAACTTTGTTACATTGTAACTGATAGAACATTTCCGAGGATATTGCGAGGGATCATTTATTTAAAGGGACAGGTAAGTATTAATGGTTAATTAAGAATATTAAAGGACTTTTTTCGTGGTTATGTTTTTTGTTCAATTAAAATACTTTTTCTAAGTGTCTGTGTGTTTATTTACTTTAATTCTTAAAGGAAATGGGTAAGGGGTACAAGTACCTCTATACTCATTTCTCCTGGGAGGGGGGGTGGGCATCTGGGGGACCCCTTTTTAAAGGGGACTCCCAGATTCCACCATGAACCCCCCCTCCCCCCCAGGAAATCGCGGCCTCCACCTCCACCGCCCATCGGAGGTGGAGAAGAGCCCCTTGTCCTTGGATTGGACAAGGGCTCGGAGGGGGAGGGGAAAGCTTGGCTGCCCCTCCCCTTCCGAGACCCCCCAATCCATGGACCATGCGGGCTGGTATAGTCAGGGTGCGGAGCCCCACGCGGCCGGTGCTCCGCATTCTGGCTATCCCAGCCTGCATGGGGGACAAGGGGTTAAAGAGGTCTGGGAGGGGGGACCCCACGTCGTTTTTTTTTTATATTTCCCACACTCAGAACGAAGTAAGTAAAACTCTTCCCACTTGGGGGAATCTATGAAAATAATACACTATTGTTACCTGTGCAAAAAACCTGACATTTTCCGCATTTAAAAGACATTTTCGCCCTTGAAACTTAAAAATCGATTTTCTCAAAAACTATAAGGTCTTTTTGAAAAAAAAAAATTTCCTCTTATTCCCACTGATCCCCTAATATACCCTGGGAATTTGGTGTTCCTAAACTTTAAGCAGGCTTTGCTATTAACCGTTAAAGTCGGCGGGTTTTTAAATGTTTACATTTTTCCTTTGAAACTTTAACATCGATTTTCTCAAAAACTATAAGGTCTTTTTGAAAAAAAAAAAAAATTCCTCTTATTCCTCCTGATCTCCTTAATATATTCTCCAAATTTGAGGCTCTTAGCATTTAAGGGGGCTTTGCTATTAACCCTTAAAGTCGGCGGCTACCTAACATTGATACATGCGTCAACTTTTCCGCTTGGGAGCATGGCCATACGCATTAATTTCGTAATACCGACTGTAATGCGAAAATTACGCGAAAATTACGCTTACGCGAAATTTCGCGAAATCCTTCTTCATTACGATTATGTACTTACGGCCATAATCGTAATTACACTAATTACGCGAAATTTCGCGAAATCGTAATTAGGTCATTACGCTCATCTCTAGAGCGCCCCCTCCTACAGTGCGCCCTGAGGCTGGAGCCTATGCCTCGGCCCGGCCCTGGCTCACGACGGATGCCTGGGAGGAAGGAGATTGAGGACGTGTGGTGAATTGTTAAGCGCTATGCCCGCTCTCCTCTGCCACTGACTAGCTACCTATACAGAGAGGACCTGCCTGGCTATACTGGAAACACCTATGCCTGGCTATACTGGGAGCACCTATACCTAGCTACCTATACTGTGTGTACCTATTTATCGCTACCTATACTGGGTACACCTACTCCTGGCTACCTGCACTGGATGCACCTATTCCTGGCTACCTATCCTGGGTGCACCTATGCCTGGCTATCTATACTGGGAGCACCTATGCTTAGCTACCCATACAGGGGACACCTATGCCTGGTAGGCACCTATAGCGGGTTAACCTATACTGCAGTCACCTACACCTGGCTCCACAAGGGGAAAGGGGGTTGGGGTTTGGAATTTTTACACCCCCGTCCTGATTGCAATTTAGCCTAGAAACGGGTCTGAGTGAGAGGGATATGGAGGCTGCCATATTTATTTCCTTTTGAGAAATACCAGTTGCCTGGCATCCTGCTGATCCTCTGCTTCTAATACTTTTAACCATAGACTCTGAACAAGCATGCAGCATATCAGGTGTTTCTGACATTATTGTCAGATCTGACAAGATTAGCTGCACGCTTGTTTTTTGTGTGATCAGCAAGGGCTGCCAGGCAACTGGCATTGTTTAAAAGGAAATAAATATGGCAGCCTCCATATTTCTCGCATTTCAGTTATCCTTTAAATCTGCAGCTGTCCCACGTGTACCACCTCTCTGCTGAGTTTGCCCTGCACGGTGGCAGTCTACACACACATCCGAAAAGAGCGATACAGCGGCCATATTGTTTGCCATCACATGACTCCCTGAACACCCTTCAAGGCCTAATTTTTAATTCAGAATGGAGTGAGCTTTTAAGTTTTGGGAAATTGAGACTGAGGATGAAATAAAATGAAATTAAGACGGAGAAAATGGGATTCAGCGGAAAAAAGGCAGATTACTGGCAACACACAAGAGAAAAAAGTCATTTAGAAATTTGCAATTAGGGGGGGGAAAACGAATTTGCTTAATGAATACATTTGCATACTTTTCAGAGGCGTCTCTTTGGATTCCACATGTTAAACAAATATGATACGGAGGCAAAAAAAAATGGTTATATAACAAAACTCTGTGCAATGCAAACATTAGAAAAAGCCCTTATAATAGATGAGAAGAAAAAAATGTAGTTTTGTATTTCCTAGTCGTTATCTCCATACAGCAATATGTGCTTACTAGGAGTGTCAGATCACTAATGCATAAACTCTGCGGTCTTCCCATAGGAGGGGTAACTCTGGAGGTCAGGGCTCTGCGGTCTTCCCATAGGAGGGGTAACTCTGCAGGTCAGGACTTTGCGGTCTTCCTATAGGCAGGGACGGATCAAGACCAAGTTGCGCCTGGGGCAAGGTCAGGTTTTGGCGCCTAAAGTTCAGGTTTTGGCGCCTAAACTGCCATTCATTTTGCCGCCTTTTTAAGAATTCAACAAACTGCGCCTGGGGCAAGATACCCGCTTGCCCCCCCCCCCCCCCTAGATCCGTCCCTGCCTATAGGAGGGGTAACTCTGGAGGTCTGGGCTCTGCAGGTCTTCCTACAGGAGGGGTAACTCTGGAGGTCAGTGCTCTGCGGTCTTCCTACAGAAGGGGTAACTCTGCAGGTCAGGGCTCTGCGGTCTTCCTACAGGAGGGGTAACTCTGCAGGTCAGGGCTCTGCGGTCTTCCTACAGGAGGGGTAACTCTGCAGGTCAGGGCTCTGCGGTCTTCCTACAGGAGGGGTAACTCTGCAGGTCAGGGCTCTGCGGTCTTCCTACAGGAGGGGTAACTCTGCAGGTCAGGGCTCTGCGGTCTTCCTACAGGAGGGGTAACTCTGCAGGTCAAGGCTCTGCGGTCTTCCTACAGGAGGGGTAACTCTGCAGGTCAGGGCTCTGCGGTCTTCCTACAGGAGGGGTAACTCTGCAGGTCAGGGCTCTGCAGGTCTTCCTACAAGAGGGGTAACTCTGCATGTCAGGACTCTGCGGACCTCCTATAGGAGGGTAACTCTGCAGGTTAGGACTTTGCTGTCTTCCTATAGAAGGGGTAAGTCTGCAGGTCAGGACTCTGCACTCTTCCTAGAGGAGGGGTAACTCTGCAGGTAAGAACTCTGTGGTCTTCCCATAGGAGAGGTAACTCTGGAGGTCAGGGCACTGCGTTCTTCCTATAGGAGGGGTAACTCTGCAGGTCAGGATTCTGCAGTCTTCCCATAGGAGGGGTATCTCTGCAGGTCAGGAGGACTCTGCGGTCTTCCTATAGGAGGGGTAACTCTGCAGATTAGGATTCTACGATCTTCCTATAGGAGTGGTATCTCTGCAGTTCAGGACTCTGCTGTCTTCCTATAGGAGGGGTAACTCTGCAGATCAGGACCCTGCGGTCTTCCTATAGGAGGACAGAGGACGTAGAATACAGTAGATGTCTGATGCACATTTCATACAATTAATATTACAAAAGATAACTGATTTTCAGCCATATTGAGAGCTATGCAGTGTCCTCTTTGTGAGTGGAGGCCCTCTTTAAGCTTCCCTGTTAATGTGAATGTAAACATTGCGCGCTTAGTGCTGGGAACAATGGAGGCTGGAGGGAATGAAGGCCTCGCATCCTCCCGGGAGTTCAAGGATTTTAGCGACTGCGGGGACAGAAGGTTACGATGTCACACCGATTGTCATTTGTAATGGAAAACAGCCCGCGCCCGCTATCTCGCAATCCGCGCCGAGCCGCTGGAGAGCTTAAAAATGCTTTAATTGGACTTCGAGATCACAAATACCATTCGCTCAGCGGAAAGATTTCAAAAGAAGAGCAGCAGGTCAGAGGGATGCGGAGAATTGCGTCGGGTGGATAGAGGACAAAAGCCTGCCCGCTTTCCAAATCCACAACACCGGCATTGTTCTGCCGCCTCCAGAGTTCTACAATAGAGAGGAGATAAGCGGAGAGACGGCAAGTTCACAAAACGTGTTTATCAACCAAAAATGTCTCCGCCGGAATCCTGTGTGCTGTGAGATGTGACTACCAGGAGAGAAGACCCAACAGCTGCTGGAGGGCCCGGGAACCAGGGTACTCTAGCCAATCCAGAGGCTCCCCGTTAGACCCTGTCCTCCACCCTTTGGTCCTCTGTCGCTACAGCCGACAGGGCCGGGCTGAGGCAAAGGGGAGAGAGGCTCCAGCCTCAGGGCGCAGTGTAGGAGGGGTGCACAACTCACTCAGCTATCAGTCCCCTATTGTGTTTGAAGCGCAGAGAAATAAGAAAAAGGGATACATGGCAGTGACTGCAAGCTGGATAACTAGAGATTAAGGTGTTGGGGAGGTTGGGGGCCCTGGGGCCCCTCTCAGTCTAATAGCAATCAGTGTGTGAGGGCTGGGGGGAGGGATGGAGGGGCTCACTTTGGTGTCTCAGCCTTGGGTGCTGGAGGACCTTGTCCCAGCTCTGATTGCCACCACCACTACTTGCTCCACTGCATGGAAGAAGCGCCGTTATACAGATCAGAGATCCCCATCAGATGCATCAGGCTACAATTGGTCTACAAAAAAAACAAAAAAACAATGGGAATCCTCCCTTCCCAAGGAGGATTCTCATTGGTTCATTGAGTGGAGAACCAATGAAAATTTTCCTCTGATGCTCCTGAAGGATTCCCACTGGTCTTTCACAAACCAATGGGAGCCTGCTGATTCCGATGGTGCTTTTGGATCTGTGTACTGGTGTTTCGTAGAGACCCTGGGTGGCAGTGCCAACCGAGGTGGTGGAGCCAAAGCCAGATTTATACTTCTTGTGCCCCTAGGCCAAGTATGTTGTGGCTCCTCTTTCAAGTGCAGCATCCCCCCTCCCACACCATGTGCAGCCCCCTCTTCCATGTGTATCATCCATGTATGCAGCCCCTCTCTGTCAGAAACGGCTCTCTTGAGCATCAGTTTCCCTTTCTCATGTGTTGCTCCTTATTTTCAGCCTCCTCTTTCATATGTAGCAACCCCTCTTTCATGTCCAGATGCCCCCTTGTGCTGCAGCCGCCCAAGGCCCGGGCCATTGTGGCCTTTCCAGAAATCCACAATGGCCCGGGCCTTGATTCACTAAGGCAAATAGCATGCCTTATCCGAGTTAACATGCCTTATCAGAGATAACACGCCTTATCAAAGTTAACATGCCTTATCAGAGTAGCATAAAGAGTGGTCCAAACTTATGCCAGCTAATTGGCAATGACAAGCACTCCACTCCTCCTGCCCTGAGCCCCTGCGGGTTCGTAGCGCTCGCTATGCTACTCTGATAAGGAGTGTTGACGTTGAAAAGGCGTGTTATCTCTGATAAGACGTGTTCACTCGGATAAGGCGTGTTATCGCTGATAAGTCGTGTTAACTCGGATAAGGCATGCTATTTGTCTTAGTGAATTACGCCCAATATACGGTATGATCTTTTCTACAGTACCCAGTGTTATAGTCTGCTAGACGTATACCTGGACTGCCCCTTTAAGACAAGCCGGCACATTTCAGACTCCTCCCAAACAGAAGCTAATTTGGTGAAAATGCAATATTTGCGCAGGGACTCCTGCCAAGAAATATTTAGAATAGTTAATCTATAAAGCGATTAGGAAATAGCAGTGAGAATGAATTACACAGATTAATAGATGTTAATGATGTGATAAGTAATATATCAAATATTGAAAGCCAACATTCGAAAGCGGCAGCCTTCTCATTTCCATTAGCGTGTTTTCCTGTGGAATGTTTTATTAGCGATATTCTAAGACTGGCGTTTAGACTGGGAAAGTTCAATTAGAGAGACACCTAGAATACATTTTCCTCATTATGTAGCATTTATTTTTAAATGAATCGTTTGGGTGGCATCAGCATTTTTTACCTGCGGTACTTTGTAAGAAGCTGGAGGAATTGTATTAATCGCTGGCCCTGTAGGAGCTAACAGTCAGGGCCAGATTTTGTGTCAAGGCCAAGTAGGCCATAGCCTAGGGCAGCTGCAGAAAGGGGGTGTGTGTCTTTTAGTATGGATAGCCCAGATAGGTTCTTTTCCACCAGGAGACATTAAAGGGAACCTGCAGTGTGAGGACTATGGAGGCTGCAATATTTATTTCCTTTTAAACAATGCCAATTGCCTGGAAGTCCTGCTGATCCTCTGCTTCTAATACTTTTAGCCGTAGACCCCGAACAAAAAAGCAGATCATATGTTTTTGCCAATATCTGTCAAGTCTATCTGCATGCTTGTTTCAGGTGTGTGATTCAGACACTACTGATGCCAGAATGGTCAGCAGGACTGCCAGAAATCTGGTATTGTTCAAAGGTAATACATACAGTATGGCAGCCTCCAAATACCTCTCATTTCAGGTTCCCTGCATTTAGCATGAATAACGGGTGCTTGTTTTCTGCACCTGCACAAAATGCGTGACTGGAGAGGTTCTGCATTTCTCAGTTTTGAGTCTATTCATTCAGTGTAAAGTAGCTGAGCCTTTGAATTAAGCTATATAAGGTAAGCCGTTATTGTTTATTTTTCTGCAGAGGAGGAATTACCAGTTTTAGTAGGAGGAGCAAATTATTAACCCCTACTGTGCTAGTGGAGGGGGCTCACTCCCATTCAATGGCTTGTCACTCAAATTGTGCTGCGGGTGTCGGGCCCGTATAACTGAACATTTTTGTTTTTAAAAATTAGAATGTCATAGTTTTTTAATTTTTTTTTGTCATGTATTTTCAAATTTTTAATTTTTGAAAATTATAATTTTAAAATGTATTGCTTTGAAAATTATACGGTTAGTAAGGTTAGCCATTGTTTTGAAATTTGTTACGAAGGGGGGTTTTAGGGTTAGGCATTAGGAAGTAAGGATGAAGGTTAAGGTTAGGCATTGAAGGGGGGAGGGTTCTGTGTGAGAGTAGGGTAGGTTGTAGTAAAATATTGGTAAGATTTACCAATGTTTTACTATCATCATTACCACTGTAAATTTTTTTCCGTTTTGTCGCCCAATTCACAACGGAATTTATCATTTAGATTCATATTGGCTTCACCTGGCACCCATTTTTCCTCGCACCCCTATTTCATGCACTCCATGCTCTGAGCCCCCTAGGAGCCAATGTGGCTATTTTGACTACCATTAGCCCTTTAGTCCTTGCTACAGGGGTCTGCAGGCTAATTTGTGTAGACGTAGATTAGCTCCTTCTTATGCGTTACAAGAGGAAAATGAGGAATTAAGAAAAACTCCTGAAGCAACACAGGAAGAATTACAGCCGCTCAGACAGTGTCCTTGGGAGAAGTTAATCCGTGACCCAGCACAGAATTCTGCTGGCTGTACACAATCTATCTCCTGTATATTGCTTCTTGTAAATTACACTGGTCACCTCTGTGCATTTTACTCTACCCACACCCAATACAGAACATGATACTTATGCGGCATGTGCACCGAAGGAGTACGTATTGCAAAAAGCATCGGGTAAATTAGTTCTTGGGGCTCATATCACTGAGGGTCCCAAAAAATACATTCATGAAAATAGTTTTTTGAACAAATTTCATGGGATGTGTCTCCTACTTAGTAGATCCGAGATGAAAAACTAACTATAACAAGTAACTTGTCTATATATCTTATCTAAAGTTTAGATAGTTTACACAGCATATCTAGCTGCCATCAGCTTCAACAGTTTATGATCATTTATTCCTGTGATACAATGAGGGCAGCCATGTTCTGTTTGTCACATTGTCACAGGCTGAGGGCTGGAGATGCTATCAGCTTGCCTGTGTGCAAATTCACCCCCCTCTCTTCCTCCTACCTCCTCTCTGCCTCTGAAATCAATGGCTAGTAACCTCCTCCTCCTCCTGCCCAGACTGAGCTCCCATAAGCCCTTGCTACAGTGCCAAGGCACTGTGAAAAGCTGTGGGCGAGGCTTGTTTAGTTTATAGGGAATTAGAGTATTAAAACAAAAACAAAAAAAAGTATTTGGCTTGAGGAATGCCCTATAAACTATATGAAAGCAATACAATTATGCAATGAGTAGAAGTTTATCTCCGATCCACTTTAAAAAGCTTTTAAAGTGTATTGCAAAAAGCATTGTGTAAACTATCTCTTGGGGCTGATATCACTGAGGGTCCCAAAAAAATACATTCATGAAAATAGTTTCATGGGATGTGTCTCCTACTTATTTAAAAAGCTTTTAAAGTGTACCTGAGATCAAAGGAAAGAAGACATTTATACCTACCTGGGGCTCCCTCTAGAACGCTCAAGGCCACGGGCACATGAAGGGGCTCGCGCACTTGTCCGGGCAATGTATGTGCACTATGCCCTGATTGGCCAGATTACCAGGAGCCTTAGCGGAGGATCCAGGAGATGGAAGAGGAAGGCTAGGGACCATTTAGCCTGAAGGGGGCTGGAGGAAGCTACAGGTATGTATACATTTCCTATTTCTTTTGATCTCAGGTTTCCTTTAACTTAGCATGTCCTTTGTGCTTTCTTGGCTGCCTAATGCATGACGTACACAGCCAGATTTCTGAAAAGGCAACCAAGGCCCAGGTCTTGGGCGGCAGCTGGCCAAGGCATATGGAAGAAGAGGCTGCAAATGGAATACAAAATTGCAAATAAGGAGCAACACATGGAAATAGGGAGCTGGCCTAACGGACCTGTAAAGAACTGAAGGAGGCTGCTGTAAATGAATGTTAGACATGGAGGAGGTGGCTGCACATTACTTGAGTGTCCAAATCATAATTACGTATGGTCATAATTGCGAAAATTTTGTGTAATCATAATAAGCCAATTATGATCATCACTACCCACCAATGACGAGGCCTCCATCTAAGCTCTAAGCTCAAATCTGATGTTTCACTAACTATAATTTAGTTTAAAGTAATCCTATCAGCTTCTACATGTAATAAAGGGAAACTTAAGTCAAGTTAAAAAAAATGAGTTTTACTCACTTGGGGCTTCCCTCAGCCCCCTGCAGCTGTCCGGTGCCTTCGCAGCATCGCTCCGATCCTCCTGTCCCCGACGGCGGCTGCTTCCGGTTTAGGCAAGAAGGCCGCAATACCAGCATAGAGG
Source organism: Hyperolius riggenbachi (assembly GCF_040937935.1). NCBI lineage: Eukaryota > Metazoa > Chordata > Amphibia > Anura > Hyperoliidae > Hyperolius > Hyperolius riggenbachi. The sequence continues at coordinate 451,454,922 of NC_090649.1, forward strand.
GTACTATTGTGGCTGGGAATGCAAAGAATCACTCGCGTTCCCAGCCTGTCGGCGGCTGTCGCCGAAACCGGAAGGAGCCGCCAGCGGCGACAGGAGGATCGGAGCGATGCAACAAGGGCACCGGACAGCTGCAGGAGGCTGAGGGAAGCCCCAGCTGAGTAAAACTCATTTTTTTAATTTGATTTAGGTATCCTTTTAAGTTAAAAATAATGGTAAAATAAAAATCAACACTATTTCCGAATGGCTTACATTTTTACCTTCGGCCAGAGAGCCGAGATAAAACAACAGAAAAAGCAATTTATAAGAGAGCTGGAGTTTCAGTTAATCTGAGCGAAGTTTAAAGCTAATTTTCACTCTTAGCGTATTTATTGTGGCAAATGAAAGTACTAAATCGATTTTCGAGAAATCTTAAAAAAAAGAAAAAAAGAAAAAAAAAAGAAAAAAAGAGTCTAAAGCCCAAAACACAAAAACCATCTTCCCCTGGAAAATGCTGAGAACGAGCAGGTGAACACTCTGAAGATTAATGAACTTTAGCTCCAGCTCCCGTAATGCCTTCCTCGATAGGTATTTATTTTTTAATTAAAAGCCTTTGGCAGAGACATATTTCTGTAATAAACATCTGTGGGATTGAATTTGCTTCTTTTGCATGTTCTTTAATTCCTCTCCAAGCGGCTGTTGCCTGAAACTCCCAGAAAACTGGTTGCTCTGCGTTTAGCGGCGAAGAGAGCTCAGAACGCTATTTTAAATCACCACCTCGCCGAGTGCTGGGAAATGCCCGGGAGACTGATTTTAGACCCCATTTGGTTTAAAGTAATATTAGACAAAGACAATGTTTTCATCAGAGAGCAAACACATTCATCTATTCACATTTGTTAACAATCTTCTTCATGTGTAATGATGTTTTTAAGTTTTCATATTTCATTACATATTTTAAATTGCTTTATTTTCTGCAGCACTTTACAGAGTTTAATTTAATCCCTACCATAGTCATAGTTTGATGGTGACAGATCCTGTGGCACTTTACAGAGTACATAGCCATGTCACTGACTGTCCTCAGAGGAGCTCATAATCTAATCCTACCATAGTCATAGTCTAATGTCCTACCATATTATTATTATGTATTTATATAGCACTGACATCTTCTGCAGCACTTTACAGACTACAGTCATGTCACTGACTGTCCTCAGAGGAGTCACAATCCATTCCCAACATAGTCATAGTCTAATGTACTACCATATTATTATTATGTATTTATATAGCACTGACATCTTCTGCAGCACTTTACAGACTACATAGTCATGTCACTGACTGTCCTCAGAGGAGTCACAATCCATTCCCAACATAGTCATAGTCTAATGTCCTACCATATTATTATTATGTATTTATATAGCACTGACATCTTCTGCAGCACTTTACCAGGTACATAGCCATGTCACTGACTGTCGTCAGAGGAGCTCACAATCTGATCCTGTCATAATCCATCTTCCCAGGCCACCTGGATCCTCTAATAGGCGGCCCAGAAATCCCTTTAGTTGGCGCCAGTCATTGCAGGAGCAGTCCAGCTGCGCGCGCTCCCCCGTCATGCTCCCGTGGGCGGGAGCATTCTGCAGTAGTACGCACAGGCGTAAAACATTTTGTGGGAGAGCGGCTGGGCATGCCCACGCACTAGCGGAATTGCAGGTCCCAATTGCTGAGAATCCAGGTGGCGCAGGAGGATGGCGAGCGAACAGTCAGCCTGAAGGGGGCTGGAGGAAGCCCCAGGTAAATATACATTTTTTTTTTGTTTGTTTTGCATGTCTCAGGTTTCCTTTTATTATATTAACCCTTTCCAATTCTATTTCGCGATCACCCACATCTCCCCAATGCTTTCTTGTTTTTGGGGTGCTGGGGGGAGGAGTGATTGTGAAATTGCAATGGTGACATTGATCTGGAGGGTCTGTATCTCCTCGCTCTAGAGACCCAGCATCAGGTGGATGGGGCAAGCACAGGTGTAGTTTCGCCCCCTTGCACATGCGGTAGCAATGCAATGTCATTATTACACAGCACTGAGTGGAGCTGGAGGGGAATACAAGTGTCAGACTTTTTCCACATAGGACACACAGGATGAGCGAAGATGCAGATATTCTTATAGCAATCATTTTTGCGAAAGGTAAATTCAACTTTCAAGTGAAAACACAATTGAAAATCATTTTGTGATAAGTTTGTGATTTTTCCCATTTTTCACAGATTTTCACGCTAAAAATAAACGATTTTGAACAGATCCGGCAGTGGCCCCCCCACATCAAACCCAAAAGCGCCCATGTAATATTTACTCATATATTAAACGGCACATCGACAGAGGGTGGTGTTGGTGGCAATCAGAGTGTCGGAAAACGATCTAAAGAGATTGACACTGCACTGGATTTTATCCGACAACAGCGCCATCTGGGGCAGCCAATTTTCCTATGTCCGACGTTGAGCCTATAGAGAAAAAAGCCCTTGCTGGACATAGGATTGGAAAGGGTTAGTAACTCAGTGAAATGGAAAAATAAAAAATTAGTGCTTAATAAAATGTAAAAGTTAACAACACAAAATAAGAAAACTCTTTGCATTAATGATGAACAGACGATTTTTCCGTGTTAGCAAGCAGACTGTAGACTTTGTTGCCCTTTCTGCAAACCCAGCATGTTTTAGTCACATTGATAAATCTACAAGGATTGAGCTGAAGTATCACTACATATGGCTAGCGGAACGGCTCTCTGGCCCGCGACCTATTAATGTTCCGCACTTAGGAGGGGCGGCTAACTATCAGGTGCACTGTTTTTTTTCTTTTTTTTTATGACTTCCATTTTCATGATAATAAAATTATATTTTACAAATTCATCTGACCTTAAAGCAAACCTAAACTGAAAATTAAAAGTCAAAATAAACATACACAGGTCATACTTACCTCCCGTGTAGTCTACTCATCAATCTCTCCTCTCCTGCGTCCTGTTTGTCCACTGTGATCAATAGAATTCTCCATCCTCCATTTTGAAAATGGCCCTTACCCCATAACAGCTTCTTGGTCAGTACACTGTTAAACTGTAATATTGACCACTTGAAACATAGGGAAACATGGACATTACCTTGCACATCAGTTGTCCTTTCAGTTATAACTGACGACAACTGATATATTTCAGTTCTAATAAAAAATCTTGTCAGGACTGAAAGGAATAATTGTAAGGAGAAAATGGTGAGCTCCTGAGAGGAACTGACAGGTATTTGCAGGTATGTCATGTGTTTGTTTTAAATACATTTACTTGGTTCAAGCTCACTTTAAATTAAAGACCAAGATCATTTGGCAAACTCTGATGCTGGGATTTAATTAAGTTGTATAACTTCTCTGGCCCCTTTTTGCTCTCTTTTTGGAGGTTGTGGTGCACAAGAGGCGTAAAAAGGGTGCCGGCCCCTATTCTGAAATTTGGGCACCATGACCGCCATAGACTGCAGTTGATAATTGCGACTATGGCAGCCAAGTGTATGGTTTGGGCACTGGGGAAGCCAAAGTTCAGCTATCATGCAGCCAAACTCACATCTTGCGGCTCTGGCACCTAAATGATCCACTGGAGGCATCATAGAGTAAAATTGTGGTTATCATGCAACGGCCCACGGGGTAAACAATGGCACCAGAGTTCAGCTATCCACTGCTGACCACGATTATTGGCTGTGACACAGCGGTATTGGCGCTCAAAGATAGTGTTAGATGTAGAGTAGATGGGGGAAGTTAGTGTTAGATGTATATGGGGGGGAGGGGAGGTTAGTGCTAGGTGTAGGTAGGATAGGGTTAGCAGGGAGGTTAGCATAAGAAATCGACGGTAATAGCGCCACACAAATTTCCAACGCTAAAGTTGCTACTTAAATATAATTCAAAAAGTCTAAATAATTGTCATATCCATCAGCTTTTTTGAAAGGGCTCTGTCCTGCAAGCCAAACCAAGGGCAATTAATACAAGAGTTTTATGCAAACATGTCAGGACTTTAATTTCCAAAGAAGTTAGAATAACATTTTTTTTCTACAGCCTGTGGGAATTGCAATTTTGAAAGGTTATGCTGACCCCTATACGTAAAAGCGGTAATAATTAACTCACTAGCTATAGAGGGCCTTGAGTGCAACCCCCATCCTCAACAAAGGGCAGAAACTGAGAGGCGGATGCACAGAGATGCTGACACACTGAAGGCAAGGAGATTTACTGGGAACCGCAGCTGTGTGGATCATCAAATGCTTTTATACGTTTACCAAATGTAAGTGCACTCTTTTATATTCTCTACCGGCAATAAAGGTTTTACGCTATGTGGATGTTCTTCCGAGTACTTGAAGAATAACAAGAACTGGAGTGACGTAAACAGGACCAGGTGTTTTGTACAACAGGGTGAAAGCCCTCATCTTACTAAAGCGTGCTTGTGCTGATCTGTGGCTGGTCAACCAACTTATACGCTAACGTAACTATTTATACATTGCTGTCATTTTTTTTTTATTTACAAGTATTTTATTTTGGTAACTGAGTGGGGAAGGAGGTATTACTTTATTTTTATTTAATGTGTAATTTATTGTATTTATAAAGCGCCAACATATTACGCAGCGCTGGACATTAGTTAAGGTTACAGACAATATTTAGGGGTGACATACAGCGATAAGACAATACAGGAATACAAGAAAAAACAGATCACGAAGCACAGTATGAGTACGAGGTAAGGCTCAGTCATTCACTGGATGGGAGTATGGAGATTAGGCAAAGCGAGTTCACTCAGATCCATAGGATTGGTGTACGGTGATGCAGGTGCATGAACAGGTAGGAGACATGAGGAGGAGGATCCTGCCCGCAGGCTTACAATCTAGAGGAAGAAGTAGGGTCATGAAAGGTAGGGGACCAGAGTTCAGCTGCAGGTTTAGAGCACTAGAGGGGGGAGTTTGGGGGTAGGCCATAGTGAAAAGGTGAGTTTTGAGGGGCTTCTTGAAGATGTTGAAGGAGGGGGAAAACCCTAATGGGGGGAGGTAGGGAGTTTCATAGTATTGGAGCAACTCTTGAGAAGTCCTGGAAGCGTGCATGGGATTGGGTAATGCTTGGGGCAGTCAGGCGAAGTTCATTAGAGGAGCGGAGTGATCGGTTGGGCAGGTTTTGTGGACAGATCTACAGGCCAGATACAGTATCTTGAATCTGATTCTGGACTGGATAGGAAGCCAGTGGAGGGTTTCACAGAGGAGAGCCGCTGTGGTGGAGCGATGGGAGGAGTGGATAATTCTGGCTGCCGCATTCATGCTGGACTGCAGCAGAGCAGAGTAATGTGTAAAATGTAGTGTATACAGGGCCGGATTTGTACTTTTTACCGCCCAAGGCCAACTATACCATCTTTATGGTTGCTATCTCTGTGTGCCCCAATGAGAATTCTCCTTACTTTCCATCATTGGTGTCACAGACAATAACTATTTTAGTAATACATGTATAGATTATTAGTTATGTTTTCCTTAAGAACTTTTATGTTATGTTTGCCATCTCATTAATGATGGACCCATTGTGTCACCATGAGAGTTAGACTGATGTGTACCTGCAGGATAGAGCTTACAGGTCTTGCAGGGACGACACAAGTACAGGACAGAGAGTTCAAAGGATAAAGCTGTCTTTGTAGATAGAGATGGCTGCATAAAACAGCTTTACTGCCCCTCACTGAGCCGCCCCTAAATTTCTGGTGCCCTAGGCCATGGCCTATGTGGCCTTGCCAGAAATCCGGCCCTGAGTGTATAGTGTGTATTTTTAATTTTTGCATGTATTTTTTTTTAGTACTAGACGTCCTCACACTCACTGTCTCTGTGAGAGGGTGCTGTTAAAGCAAATCTCATTGGCTTCACGTTGAAGCCATGATCTTTGCTTACGGGTACTTTGCTTGGTTAAAGGAAGACTTCTTCCCTTTCACCAATCGCAGCTCTGCAGATTCAGACGGTAAGCACGGCAGGGGGCACCACGATCATTTAAAGTGAACCTCCGGACTAAAAATCTACTCAGCAGAACTGAAAAGGCTTGGTGTTTATTTAACAGTTTCACAGCATCAAAACTTTTTTTTTTTACCAAAGCATCATTTTTAGCTGCATTTTTAGCTAAGCTCCACCCATCAAAGAAAAAAAAGCCCGGGCTTCTTTTCCCTTGGCTGTGCAGAGCATGATGGGATTTCCTATGTTGTTATTCACGTTGCCTAGCAACTGGGAGAGGTGCTCAGGACACAGGACAGTTGGAACTGTGTCTCATGCTCCCTGTCACCTCCTTTCAACCAAAAAGATGGCTGCCATCATGAAATCGAACATTTGCCTGTTCTTTTAAAACAGAGTGGGTAAGAGATTAGATTACCTATCTATTTTAATTAACATAAGTAATGTAACTCAATGACAGTATGTTTGTTTAGGCTGGCATTCCTCTTTAAGGTAGCGGCGGCAGGGAAGGACGTTTTAAAACATCCTGTGGTCCGTTAACAGGATGTTTTAAAACAGCGTGCGGTCGCATACTGGTTAATGTATCATTTTTAAAGGCTATCATATCCCTGTGTAACATTGTTTGATGCTAACTACTGGGAGGGAGAAGGCGCCCCAAAAAATAGGTGGTGGTGGATGAAACATGATCTATATCATGTGACTAAAAATAGCAAAAAATATAAATAATAAAAATGGCTTACCTCAAAGGAAGGGGCAAAGCCAATTTCAAACAAAAAGTTTTATTACTCATTAAAAACACTATTCATCAGACATGATCAATGATAACGCGTTTCGCGGAACACAGTCCGCTTCCTCAGATCAAATACAAAGTTGTTCAGCACTGCATACTATGTTAGCACTTTATAAATAAAGTGTATTAATAATAATAATAATAATAATAATAATAATAATAATAATAATAATAATAATATTAATAAAAAACAAAAAAGTTGAGAAGATTTCAAGCACCACCTGCTGGTGGACCTAATAAATAGGAAATAATGCACAGAAAGTAATAGCCCATATTTGTTTAAGACAAACAAAAGAAAAAAAAAATAACATACTTTTTTTTTTTTTTTTTATTTCAAAGTGCTGCCTATTTAAAAAATGAAACAGCATTACATCATTTTGTTAACTGTAGATAGTTTTGACAATAATTATTTCCACAAAAGTCTCTTTCTTCCATTTTCCTTTATCAGGCAGCAAGGTAAATTACATCTTCAAGCAAGCGGATTCTCATTTCATTCAACGGAATAACTTTATTTATTTCTTTTTTTTTTTCCCTTTTGTAATTTGCAAGAGCACTTTTGTTAAATCCGTAATAGCTGCGGGTGATTTTTTTTCATGTAGCAAGAAATAAAAGCAAATAATAATTTCACCTTAAAATCATTATTATTATATTCCTCAAGTGGGTAAAACAGGCGCAAGCAGCTTCCGAAGGGGATAAAATCGCTTTAGGCAAGTGATTTGTATTGATCAAAAAATGAAATAAAAATGTATGCAATTGTGTTGATATCTGCGAGTGTGGAGTTAATTAATATTTATAGGCAAAGGTGACAATGGCATTGAAACAAAGTCTAAAATTGACAGTTTTTTTTCAACAATAAAACAATCTGTATAATGTTTAAACAGAGGAATTGTTTTTGCTGTAATATATGCTTAAAATTACTTTATAAGTGTAAATGTGGCCATACATTAGGTAGACCATCTGATTGGATTATTATAATCAAATCGGATGAAAATTGGTACCGCAAGTGCATGCCCAATCGATGTTGTGACCGATTTCGGGCTGAGCATGTCGATCGGACAGGATACAAGATGTTGAGCTGTCGTGAAAAATGGCGAGCGATATTGGGACCAGCAGGGAACGCAACAACAGCCCCAACACCGTTACCCCAGTGTACAAACGCATGTATGTGTGCTTTTATACATTACCTGTCCTGTGTCTTGGTGTCCGTCCATTTACCGAATCCGCTGCTCTTCCATTAGCCCGATACACGCCACTGGTGCATAGCACGGGGCATGTGTGTGCCTGTATAAAGGTACAATCACACGTCGGAACGTCCAAACCACCGGTCGTTTGGAAAAATCAGACGTGTGTACGAGCCTCAGGGCCTGTACACACTGCTGCACTTGCGCTGCGCTTTTCAAATCGCATGCGCTTTTTAATCGCAAGGTCTTTTGAAAAGTGATGAAAATTGTGGGGACCTGTACACACTGGTGATGCGCTTTTCCTATTCTCCTGAAGGCTTGCGATTTAAAAATCGCATGCGATTTTAAAAGCGCAGCAGTGTGTACAGGCCCTGAGGCTAATGGAAGAGCGGCAGATTTGGAAGATGGACGGGCACCAAGACACAGGACAGTAGTGTTGCTTATCACAAGTTTGTGATCACAGGTATCTCGTGATCATGAGCTGTTTTTCCTAATCACGAGGTCTGATTCCCAATTCGCGATTTGGGCCGTGATTATTACCTGAAAACCCGCGACTTTAGTGGTTAATAGCAAAGCCCCCTTACATGCTAGAAACCCCAAATTTGCCAGATATGTGAAGAAGAAGTGGGAACGGTGAGAACAAGAGGGATTTTTTTTTTCCTCAAAAAGACCTTATAGTTTTTGAGAAAATCAATTTTAAAGTTTCAAAGGAAAAAATTATACAATTAAATGCGGTAAATGACAGTTAATGTATTTACCGCATTTAAAGGTATACTTTTTTCCTTTGAAACTAACTACTTAAAGACCGCCCCCGCCAATGGGTGTGGTTGCGGCGGCAGCCCCAGGACCGCCTAACGCCAATTGGCGTCAAGTCCTGGGGCTGGGATTTGCAGAAGATCGCGCGCAGGTTGCGCGCATCCCCTGCTTGAGGGGCGGAGCCATCTTTACACAGTGTACAGCGCTGCGATACCCATGGGGGACTCAGAAGCGATCCGCTGTGGTAGGCTGAAGCCTATCACAGCCGATCCCTGTGATAGGCAGATGGGGGGAGAGAGGGAGAGTAATTTTCATTAAGAAAAAATAATCTAAAAAAAATACACAGCAAATGTTTGTTTATAAACAAACAAACAAACCTGGGGGTGATCAGACCTCACCAACAGGAAGCTCTGTTGGGGGGAAAAGGGGGGGGGTGTCACTTGTGTGCTGTGTTGTGCGGCCCTGCAGCTATGCCTTAAAGCTGCAGTGGCCATTTTCACAATAATGTGCCTGGTCTTTAGGGGGGTTAATCACTGTGGTCCTCAAGTGGTTAAAATCGATTTTTTTCAAAAACTATAAGGTATTTTTGAAAAAACTTTTTCCTCTTGTTCCCACTGGCAAATTTGGTGTTTATATCATGTAAGGGGGCTTTGCTATTAACCACTAAAGTCGGCGGTTTTTAATCACGAATACTTTTTTCGTTTGTAACTTTAAAAACTATTTTCTCAAAAACTGAAAGTTCTTTTTGATTTTGTTTTTTCTTACGTTGTAGCCACTTCTCACCATTATAATCCATGCAATTTTGGTGATCGTAGCATGTATAGGGGCTTTGCTATTAACTTTAAAGTCAAATCCATGATCACGTCTGTGATCACAGATTCTGCTTGTAATCACGGTCAAAATCTGAGTCGAATTTGGATCTAGGCATCAAATCCAAATCACGATCATGGCGTTTCTGTATTTCGATACTGCCGTGGTTGGATTTACTCAAATCCGTGGTCGGGGGTATGCGAGCATCACTGCTCACATGTACATGCACCTTCACATACTGGGGGGAAAAGCAGCGAGGGGGCGGATGCGGTGGACTCGGCCGATTACTGAGACATTTCATGCTGAAATCGATTGGGAATCAGGAGTTGAAAAGCTGAATACTAAAATAATAATAACACCAATCTAGACTTTTTTGAAAAAGGTGGGCACATGTCACGTGCCCACTAATACTCATTAAGAAAGTACTTTGGACTTAATTAATTAGCCACTTTTACACTGCTTAACCTTTGCAGGTGTAGAAGGACAGATGTTAAAATAACTATTCACCAATACCATTCACCTTAAAGGATACCCGAGGTGACATGTGACATGATGAGATAGACATGAGTATGTACAGTGCCTAGCACACAAAATAACTATGCTGTGTTCTTTTTTTTCTCTCTCTGCCTGAAAGAGTTAAAGGGGCACTATGGCGAAAAATTGTAAAATTTAAAATATTTGCAAACAAACAAATAAGTACACTTTTTCCAGAGTAAAATGAGCCATACATTTTCTCCTATGTTGTTGTCACTTACAGTAGGTAGTAGAAATCAGAGTAGTGACAGGTTTTGGACCAGTCCATCTCTTCATAGGGGATTCTCAGCAAGGCTTTTATTCTTTATAAAGATATTCCCTAAAAAGGATTTAAACAATAATGCTGGTCAGCTTCCCTGCTTGTTACATAGTTTTTTGACAGTTGGACAGAGCAACTGCCATTCACTAAATGCTTTTAAAAATAAATAAATCCCTGAGAATCCCCTATGAAGAGATGAACTAGTCCAAAACCTGTCGCTTCTGTCAGATTTCTACTACCTACTTACTGTAAGTGACAGAAACATAGGAGAAAAGTAATTTATGGCTCATTTTACTCTGGAAAAAATGTATTTCTTATTTGTATATGTTTGCACATATTTTAAATGTTACTATTTTTCGCCATAATGCCCCTTTAAACATCAGGTATGTAAGTGGCAGTTCCTATCTGAGTCAGGACTGGATCAGACTACAGTGTGACCCTCACTGATAAGAAATTACAACTATAAAACACTTTCCTAGCAGAAAATGGCTTCTGAGAGCAGGAAAGAGATAAAAAGGATGAATAGTTCATAGATTTTAGCTCTGATATACTTCAATGAATGTGCCATTGAGCAAAAACAATAAAACAGCACAAACTTAAAGGGACTCCGAGCAGTGCAGAAACTATGGAAAGATGCATATCATTTTAAAGCTCTCTTTCTCCTCTTTCCAATGATATATAAACAGCCACCCTACGCCTTTTAGTTTTCGCTATTTTCGCGATTGAATTTGCCGCGGCCGCCATTTTCGATCGCGAAAATAGAGAAAACTAAAAGGTGTAGGGCAACGTTTTAGGTGTCGTCAGAAAGAGGAGAAAGAGAGCTTTAAAATGATATCCATCAAGCCATAGTTATATTGTATTACACAGGACGACACTTTCCCCAGTGTCAGCAGCTCCATTCTGCTGAATGCAGCTGCTGACTTTGACAAAAAGTCGGCCTGTGTAATACAATATAACTATGGCTTGATGGATATCATTTTAAAGCTCTCTTTCTGACGACACCTACATCGTTGCCCTACGCCTTTTAGTTTTCTCTATTTTCGCGGCCGCGGAAATTTCAATCGCGAAAATAGCGAAAACTAAAAGGCGTAGGGTGGCGGTTTATAGATCATTGGAAAGAGGAGAAAGAGAGCTTTAAAATGATATGCATCTTTCCATAGTTTCTGCACTGCTCGGAGTCCCTTTAAAAAGTGGATTTAAATATAAAACTGTAGTATATCTTAAACCGTCATTTTTAGGAGACGGAGGATAGATATAATTGTTTATTTCATTCGCTTATTTTCACCTCGGGTGTCCTTTAAAGAGGAATTTCAGTGAAAATAATGTAATACAAAAGTGCTTCATTTTTACAATAATTATGTATAAATGATTTAATCAGTGTTTGCCCATTGTAAAATCTTTCCTCTTTCTGATTTGCATTCTGACATTTATCACATGGTGACATTTTTACTGTTGGCAGGTGATGTCAGTGGAATTAGCTGCTGCTTGCTTTTTTGGCAGTTGGAAACAGCTGTAAACAGCTATTTCCCACAATGCGGTAAGGTTCACAGACAGGAAACTGCCAAGAGTACCATGGTCCTCATAGTTTACTGTGGGAGGGGTTTCACCACAATACCAGCCATACAGAGCCCCCTGGTCATCCGTTTGTGAAAAGGAATAGATTTCTCATGTCTCATCCCAAATAGGGATGGTGCAAATTGCAAATTCTTAACGGAATGAAAATAAAGGGGGGAGGGGATGTTGCATATTGAAGATCTGGAAGCAAATGGATATGGTAAATAGAGATGGCTCGAACGGTTTGCCGATGGACAGTATCCAGCTAACTTCCTCTGTTTGCGTTATACGCAATCTGTGAACATATGGCATGTTTGACCCGCCCCCTATACATCATCGAGTCAAAATTTGACCCCTTACCTCACAGTCAGCAGACACATGGCTGCCAATCTGCTAGCACCCCCTCCTGGATCTCCCACCCCCTATCAAAAATTTGCAGTGGCCATATTGGATTCATTCTCTGCTGGCTGCTGACCTTTAGTGAGAGCAGGGTCAGACTTGCTGCAGATAGGTAGGGAAAGCATTAGCTAGGCTTGTGTTCTTGTTCCTCACTTGCTGTGAAAGCATCCCAAGCAGTCCTTCCAAGGGCTAGCACATCGTCTCCTGTGGTTCTTTTGTGTGTGACACTCCACAGCCCACTGACACCCAGAGCTGTATGCTTACTTCTGTTATTGTTGTTGCCTCATTAAGTCGCAGAACAACTCCAGTGCATTATTATTTCACTGTATTCTGATAGTACTATTGCATTTCTCTGTGTGTGACACTCCACAGTCCACTGACACCCAGAGCTGTGCATAATGGGATTTCTGCCCTTTAGGGATTAAAAACAGACTTTGCGTCAACTCCGTATTTTTTGGTGGGAGTTTTGGCATGGATCCCCCTCCGGCATGCCACAGTCCAGGTGTTAGATCCCTTGAAACAACGTTTTCATCAGTTTGGTGGCCAGAAACAGTCTTTGTAGGTTTTAAAATTTGCCTGCCCATTGAAATCTATGGCAGTTCGCAAACATTTGCGGAAGTTCGAGTTCGCTGTTCGCAAATGGAAAATGCTATGTTCGCTATATCTCTAACGGTAAATGGGGCTGCAGTATTGAAAAAATATGTTACTGCACATTGGCCTCAATTCATAAAGCATTACTGCATGCGGTAATGCTGAAAACAGCAGACTTTCCCGAGCACTGAGCAATGTGTCAATTCATAAAGGCTATTACCGCATGAAAAGCTGACATTACCGACCAGGGAGATAAATTACCGCCTTGGCTGTAGTTACCTCCAACACATGTCAGTAAATTGTCAGCAAATGTCAATTCATAAAGCCTTCAACAAGCGGTAAGCCTGGCGGTAGTTACCGACACCTCTGGTGAGGTTTTAAAGGAGAACTGTAGTGAGAGGTATATGGAGGCTGCCATATTTATTTCCTTTTAAGCAATACCAGTTGCCTGGCTATTCAGCTAATCCTCTGCCTCTAATACTTTCAGCCATAGGCCCTGAACAAGCATGCAGCAGATCAGGTGTTTCTGACAAATTTAGACAGATATGACAAGATTAGCTGCATGCTTGTTTCTGGTGTGATTCAGACACTTCTTTAGGCAAATAGACCATCAGGGCTGCCAGGCAACTGGTATTGCTTAAAAGGAAATAGATATGGCAGCCTCCATATCCCTCTCACTACAGTTCTCCTTCAACAATGCAAAGTGCAGGGAGCCGAAAGTCTGTGTGAGTCATCTGTGCAGAGAGCCAACTGCGTGAGTCGTCTGTGCAGGCAGGGAAAGTCTGTGTGAGCGGTCTGTGTGAGTCATCTGTGCAGAGAGCCGTGTGTGTGAGTCATCTGTGCGAGTCATCTGTGCAGGCAGGGAAAGTCTGTGTGAGTCATCTGTGCAAGTCATCTGTGTGAGTCATCTGTGCAGGCAGGGAAAGTCTGTGTGAGTCATCTGTGCAAGTCATCTGTGTGAGTCATCTGTGCAGGCAGGGAAAGTCTGTGTGAGTCGTCTGTGTGAGTCATCTGTGCAGAGAGCCATGTGTGTGAGTCATCTGTGCGAGTCATCTGTGCAGGCAGGGAAAGTCTGTGTGAGTCGTCTGTGTGAGTCATCTGTGCAGAGAGCCGTGTGTGTGAGTCATCTGTGCAGGCAGGGAAAGTCTGTGTGAGTCATCTGTGCGAGTCATCTGTTCAGACAGGGAAAGTCTGTGTGAGTCATCTGTGCAAGTCATCTGTCCGAGTCATCTGTGCAGGCAGGGAAAGTCTGTGTGAGTCATCTGTGCAAGTCATCTGTCCGAGTCATCTGTGCAGGCAGGGAAAGTCTGTGTGAGTCATCTGTGCAGGGCAAAAGAGCGATATCGCCACACTGCTCTACTCTACCGCTCAATGGGCTGCGGTAATTTACCGACCTTCAACGGCAGCTGGGAAAATTTTTATGAATTAGCACACAGACCGGGAAAATACCGAGTGCGGTATTTTCACGACAACATTTTTTTTTTATCGCACTGCTTTTTATGAATCGAGGCCATTGAGGCTGCACTGTTGCTTAAAGGACAACTGTAGCGAGAAGTATATGGAGGCTGCCATATTTATTTCCTTTTAAACAATACCAGTTTCCTGGCTAGCCCTCTGATCATTTGCCTCTATTATTTTAACTATAAACCCTGAACAAGCATGCAGCATATCAGGTGTTTCTGACATTATTGTCAGATCTGACAAGATTATTTGCATGCTTGTTTCTGGTGTTATTCAGACACTACTGCAGCCAAATAGCAGGACTGCCAGGCAACTGGTATTGTTTAACCTCCTGGGCGATAATCCCGAGCTGAGCTCGGGGTATGTCGCGCAAGAGGAGTTCTCAGGCCCTGGTGGGCCGATTTGCATATTTTTTTTTTGTTACACGCAGTTAGCACTTTGCTAGCTGCGTGTAACTTCCGCTCTCCCCCGCTCGCCGCAGATCCGCCGCTACCCGCCGTGCCGCGCCAGGCCCTCCCCGACCCCTTGCACAGCCTGGCCAATCAGTGCCAGGCAGCGCTGAGGGGTGGATCGGAACTCCCTCTGACGTCACGACGTCCATGACGTCGGTGACGTCATCCCACCCCGTCGCCATGGCGACCGGGGAAGCCCAGCAGGAAATCCCGTTCATGTAGCGAGCCCAGGGCTCGCTACATGATTTAAAAAATAAAAAATAAAAAAAGTGCTGCGCCCCCTCCTGGGCGATGTAATTGTATCGCCCAGAGGGTTAAAAGAAAATAAATATGATAGCCTCCATATTCTTCTCACTTAATTTGCCCTTTAAAGACCATGATATACTGTCTCTATTTTGTTTCAGTGCTATTGGCACCAACATAAAAGTCTAAGGAGACTGGTTGTGATGAGGAACAGTAAGGGTCTTTGGAGAAAAGCAAAGCAAGTCCTACGGATGCTGGTGCTGCTTTGGTAAAATGGGCTCTGCATAGACTGCAATGTTAATTGCAGCTATAATTGCAGAGGGTAATTTGGGCAGCAGCGGCACCCAGGGGGGAATTTTGGCAAGGTCAGTGCCTAATCATTTTTGTTTTTAGGTGTCACAGACACTGGCGAAGGGGATTTTTAGCCCTATGGTGGTGCAGATATTAGTCCTTTAATAAACGTATAATTGCACATGTACCAATAACACTAACACTTGCTAGACGTCTTTATTGTAGGAAAGCCCTTTTTCCCCCCAAAGAAAATGGGTAGTTGTGAAACCCATTTTACTGATCCACGTGCCGAGTGACTCTCCAGACAGGTCCACTTTGAAGATTGCTAATTGTCTTGGACGAGTAGCGGGATGTGTAAGGAGCTAATGAGATTTAGCTGCGTGACATCATGAATCTGGGGTATTAAGGCTGGACAGCTTGGAGCGCCGGCTCAGAAAAGCTCTTGTGTTAGAGACAAGGCAGAGAATTTCCTAATACTGCCATATTTCATTAACATGCTAATTATATCCCAGGTCTTGTGTCATCCTTCTCATTTATTTCCAATATCCTTCTTTCATTATCTCAGAAAGGTTTGATTACAATTCCAGCCTCTCAACTTCAAGACGGAAGTGAAGTTGGTTAAAGTTAAAGTCGATATCAAGTGTGAAGAGTACACAGTGCTTGAGCAGCTACTGTCTTGTCTTGTTAGTTTGAGCTGGGTACGGGCATCTGTCATGGCCAAGGCCAGATTTATAGTTTTGTGCCCCTAGGCCGAGTATGTTGTGGTTCCTCTTTCATGTGCAGCAAAGCCCCTCCCCTTAAATGAGCAGCCCCCTCTTCCATGTGTAGCATCTATGTACTGTAGCTCCTCTCCTTCATGAACAGCTCCCTTGGGCATCAGCTTCCCTTTTCATGTATTGCTCCCCATCTGAACTCTTCTTTTCCATTTATAGCAACTATACTTTCATGTCCGAGCTACTGCCGCCCAAGGCCCGGGGCTCTGTGGCCTTTCCAGAAACCCCTCCCTTTTTCATGATGATCAGATATGTCTGGCCTGTTTTGAAACCCTTGAAAAGTATTGTGGTGAGCTCTGTAGGTACTCAATTCCCGTCATTGTAAAATGAGTGATACCTGACGGTTTGCAACAAACAACGCCAGTACATGCATGAATTCAATGATGAGACAATAACTGGCTACTGATCAGATTCAGATCGTTAGCAGAAGTGTTAAACTGCGGACCTGGAAGAGAGTGGCTATTTACATGTGAGTTGTTTGAATGGAGTGATTGATTGTTAAAAATAGTTACGAACAACTAATACTGATTATTGTCGAACCGATGCGCCAGGACAGAGAGATCTACATAAATATTAATCATTGTTTTTTAATATTGTTGGTACCCTTTTTTTAAATGATTCTTGGTCGACCTATGATTCCTCCGCAGTCAAGCAACCTCAGATAGTAGACCTCAGATAAGTGTTTTCTCATTTTACTTAAAGCAACTACGAAGCAAGAAAAATAAAACGTAGCTCTGAATCCCATAAAGCCTTCCTGGTCCTCTCTCCATATCCTCGTTTCAGCGCTGGCCCCCCCAGTGAAGGACAGTCTTATGTATATGTGAAGGCTAGGGTCAAGTTTCCAGTTATAATCATCTAAAGCAATTAACAAAAGTAACAAATGAAATCTAACGATTGAGTTTAGTGTTAGAATAAAGGCTTAACGTATATCTTCGAATATAAGTCGACCTCAAGTATAAGCCAACTCTAATATTTGCTCTCTTAAGCTGCAATTTTTATTGAATCAACAATAAATCTACCCAGTAAAGTTAATGGCTGCACTTTGGAACCAGGACGTATTAACAGCTACACTTGGAGGAGTGGTTAATGACTGCACTTTATACAGTATTGCAGCCATTAACCCCTCCTGAACCTTAAGTGCAGCCAATAACTCCTCCAGGCCCCCAATTGCAGTTCACCCCCTTTCCTGAAGCTCATAATTCACCCCCCCCCCCCCCCCCTCCCTCCTTTCCCTGTTAATTGTCAGGGCCAGGACTTTCAGACCTGTGTTTTTTGGCATTTCCTTTATGAAGAAAGTGACACTTACCACTGGGTAAATCTCCGCAAATGGGAATGTCACCAATAGTGCACATATTACTCAGTCAATTCCTATACTTTTATTAAGTGAGTCAGACCTAAATCTCTTATAGTTGAGTATTTACAGCATATACTTGTTACATATAGTTCAGTGTTCTCCCCAGGGTCTTTTAGCTGGATGCTTCATCCAGAGAATTTTGGCTGTCATCTGCTCACCTCCTCCTCTGCTGTAAGCAAAGTAGCGCCAGCCCTGCATTCTCTCATCTCGCCCCACCCGGTTATTTTTTCATGCCACCCGGCTACTTTTTTCATGCCACCTAGCTGGAAAAAAATTCTGGGGAGAACACTGTCTACTTGTGACCCAATTCCTTGATATCTGATTATCTTTCGTGCAAAGGATGGAGTGTGTTCTTAAAAATGTTTTGCATTGGGATTTCAGTGCAAAATTAAACTACCGGTACATGTTTGGTGAAAGATTTCATATATTGAGAAAATAGAATTGGTATGCCTCCAACCGGGATCACAATAAATCTAATTCTTTATAGGGCAGTGTTTAGCACTTTTTCCTTGCAACGATGGGTCTCCGGTTCGAATCCCAGCCAGGGCACCATCTGCAAGGAGTTTGTATGTTCTCCCCGTGTCTGTATAGGTTTCCTCCAGGCACTCTGGTTTCCTCTCACATCCCAAAAACATACAGATAAGTTAATTGAATTCCCTCTAAATTGGCCCTAGACTACATACACTACATGATACATACATAGACATATGACTATGGTAGGGATTAGATTGTGAGCCCCTCTGAGGGACAGTTAATGACAAGACAAAACACTCTGTACAGCTCTGCAGAAGATGTTGGCACTATACATAAATCCTTATTAATAATAATAATACTACTACTACTAATAATAATAATAATAATAATACTATGACCCAGTTAAACCCCAACTGATTAGATTCTATTGCCTAGCAGTTGAATATCTGTTGAGCAACAAGTCAAAAACATTTTTTTTTTTCAAATTGGACTTGTAGTTTTTGATAAAATCAATAAAAAAAATTCAAAGAAAAAATAGCTTTTAAACTTGTATAAGCAGGTACAGAGGGCAGAGGTGACACAGAGGGAGACACTGCTGGCACAGGGGGGCACGGAGGAGGTACAGGAGGCAGAGATGGCACAATGTTCCGACTTAAGAACAGATTCAGGTTGAGAACAAACCTACAGTCCCAATCTCGTTCGTTAACCGGGGACTACTTGTATACAAATATATGTAGCTTGTTTTTGGACGAATCAAATGCAGCCCGTGATAATTTTGATTTGTCCATTTCCAAGGTGCATGAATTTGCATTAAATTACCAAAACATTTAAATCAATGCAAAATTATTAGTAACCCATTGACCACCTATTGTGATAAGATAAACCGGTGAATATGGATTTTTATTTTACTTCAATGACATATGACAATGACATAATTTGTAAAGTAAGAATTAGGACATTGGATATTGTTAAAGTGAATGGGAACCGCATTTAAAAAAAAATGAAGCAAATACTTACCTAAGGAGAGGGAAGGCTCTGGGTCGTATAGAGCCTTCAGTCTCCTCTCTCGGTGCCCTCTATCCTGTGCTGGCTCCTCCCCCCCCGTTTCAATCCTCCGCCGAAAGGGTATTTGGAAGTCTTCGGGAGCCGTGTCCTCCCGAAGACGTGCGGCTCCATACTGCACAGGCGTGAGCGTGCAAGAGCGTGCTTGCGCAGGCGCAGTACAGGGCCACCCTTCTTCAGGAGCACTCGGGCTCCCTGAAGACTTCTGAAGCCTCCTTCGGCCGGGTAAAGCAGTGTTTGACTAATTTAGTCAAATACTGCTACCGGGCGAGCCAGCACTGGAACGAGGGGACCAGGAGAGGAGCCAGAAGGCTCTTTAGGACCCAGAACCTTCCCTCTCCTTGGGTAAGTATCTGTCTCAATTTTTTAAATGCGGTTCCCATTCACTTAGACGCAGCATAGTGGCATACACTAGAATGCAGTAAATTATTCAGGATACCCATTTTTACAGTAATTTTCCTGGTTTCAGCATGCTTCTCATATCTTTACAGTATATTGTTGTATGTTGGTGTGCAGCCCTGTTCTAGTGATGTTTAGCCTAGGCTGATTAGCTGTGTGGAATCCCTCCCCCCCCCATTCCCAGAGCATTCTGGGAGACCAGGCATTATTTACACTAGCTTAGAGTTCTCAGTAAACAAACATTCCGCAGTGATGCACCTGGCAGAACTAAAGATGTTGCCACCTGTGATTAATTTCAAAATGTATATCAGGGGGAGGAAAGATTTTACAATGAGTAAACACTGACTAAATAATTTATAAATGAATATTGTACAAAATAAGCATTTTTTTTTAATTAGAACAAAGAGGATGTGAAATCTTGCGCTGCTAGGGCGGTGATCAAGGATGGCTGAGTTCGGTCACACTTTAGCTGCTCCTTTAAAGCCTGGCTGTCAGAAAGGCTTGGTCAAAGAAACACAAGTAGAGTAGGAGGAGCGCTCCATAGTGTAACAAAGCTTTATTAAAACAAATTGCGCAAATAAAAATCCACTTACTAGATTTAAGTTGAATACAGGCATGTAGTCAGGCTTACAGCCTTAAAATCCTTCCTAGGTGGGTGCACCTCAAACTGTCGTGGCCATCGGAGTTGAGTGGATCGGGTGGAGAGCGACCCTAGATGCTCCCCCAAGGGATGAACGTGTGCTGGTGGCGTTATTACGTGTTTCGGCGTTCCACGCCTTCGTCAGATAACCTTAAGGCCACCAGCACTTTCATCCCTTGGGGGAGCATCTAGGCTCGCTCTCCACCCGATCCACTCAACTCCGATGGCCACGGCAGTTTGAGGTGCACCCACCTAGGAAGGATTTTAAGGCTGTAAGCCTGACTACATGCCTGTATTCAACTTACATCTAGTAAGTGGATTTTTATTTGTGCAATTTGTTTTAATAAAGCTTTGTTACACTATGGAGCGCTCCTCCTACTCTACTTTTGTTAATTTTTTAAATTACGTTATTTTCACTACATTTCTTCTGTATTGAAGTTCACATCTCTTACATTAAAAATAAATTTATCTTAGAAAAATTCAACATTTTCCTCTAGTCTTTACATAAATTCATGTTCTTTTGAGTTAAAAACGGCTTTACTGTAAAAGAAAACTATACTCGCAATCCGTGGTTATCCCCACTCTACAGAGTGATGCTTTTATATAAGGTAGCTGCTATGGGAGTGTTTGAGAATATAATACGGGAAGGAAATCTCAGACGTCTGTACATCAAGGCGCACAAACATTCACAATGTATGACTGTAATAGGATTACGCCGCATTACATAAATGATTCGATTTACATGTGCAATTTTTTTTGAATTCACTTTTTTCATGTTCCATTTCAAAACATGTAGATATGACAAAGCATGTTCTTTAATATTTGATAGATTTTTTTCCTCTTTGCACTTAGCGCTGTTTATGGAGGTATTGCCACTTTTTTCTCTTTCTATGTATACATTTGCATTTTAATTTCCCCTCGTTTGATATTGTCGTTGTTTGAGGCAGAACTAAGCAGCTTTGCATCTTTCATCTTGTCTTGGAATGCAAATGATATAGTTTTCTTTTTTAAACTCTCTGCGCCTTCATATGTCTTCCTATAGCAACGCCGGCTATGAAAACATAAGCGTTTTTTTTTACTGCATTATTGTTATTACCATATTCTTTTTTGCTGCCTTGTGTTATGAACTCATTTAAATAATGTTTAGATTTAGCCTATATTTTATCCTCCTCTGTAACATGAAAAAAATATTTACATACATGCTATCTACTTTACAGTACACACGGATTTGCAAAAACAAAACAAAAAAAGAAAGAATATAACACACACACAAACAAACACGCATGCACGCGCACGCATGCACCACGCACACACGCACGCACACACGCACCACAAGCACACACTGATTTAAAGTACCAACATACATATCTGAGCTACGTTCCTGGGTTCAAAACCCTTGAAAGACATAATCCAACCCTACAAATACGGATAACATATCGGTGTATTATTTCATCTCCCTCTGCACCCCCATCCAGCCCCTTCAACTTTCTCCCATGGTCTGAGTAGGGACATTAGACTTTGACCATAGTGGGCATTAAATTGTAAGCTCCTCATGTGAGATTACCCAGTTCTTTTACTCATGACTGCTAATTAATCTGAGGAAGTGGACCTACCCCTGTGAAACGCATTGTAATTTTTATGCTAATACAGTTTCATTTCCAAGAGAGCTGGTCGTTTCACCTGAGCGTTAAGACAACAGCTACTTCTATTTTTACACTATTTTTGTGAGGAATAGCGGGACCGCCGCCGCCGCGCAGGGCAGCATGGCGGCGGCCTCCGCTTCCCAGCCGGCGGCTTCCGACTCGTATACGGAGCCGCCGGCACAGAGCGGGGCAGTCACCGCCGCGCCTGTCAGTAGGGCGGCAGGCCCCGCAATCCAGCCGGCGGGCTTCCGTATGCGGGCGTGCGCTGACCGGGGACCTGGCCTCTCGGAAGTGCAGAGGCAGAGGGTCATGCGCACGCGCGCGAGGCGGCAAGACATTTATTGTCTTAGAAGACGGGTCAGCTGATCTGGTGATCAGCTGACCTCAGCCAGCCAATCACTTGCAGACTTCAGTTCCAGCCCCCTCGGCGGGCTGGTGGAACAGGGCTTTTGCATTTAAGCCCAAAGTTGTCAGTTGCTCGTTGTCTGCTGTCGTGAATACACTTCTGTGTTAGCGCTCAGACCTTAGTGCAGTGCCCTGGTGTTGATACTAAGGATTTCACACCTTAGCTTAGGATTATTATTGTATATTGATCTGTGTTTTGACTCTGGCTATGCCTGACTACTCTACCTCTTGCTGATCCTGTACCTTTGCCTATCTGATCCTTGTTGCCGACCTCTGCCTGTTTACCGATTACTCTTCTGCCTTCCGCTCCTGTACTGCCGCCGTCATCTCTGTTGCCGAACCCTTGCCTATCTGACCTTTCTCCCTTCAGTGGAACATCTCCCACTGGAGGGTTATCTCTGAGGCTTGCCTCTCCGAGACGCCTGCCCCAAGCAGACGATTACTGCTAGGGGTCGAGGTTCCTCACTCAGCCTGGTTAGAGGATCTCACTCATGGGGTTCCCATTCAGAGGTAACCACACCTCTGAGGAATTACCGTGAGGTGGATATTTCCACACTTCTGTGATATTACTGTCTTTATTGTGTTTTTCTTGCTGAGGGGCCCAGAGGTTAGCAATATATCTGATTATCGGTGATTCTGCAGATCACCAATAATCAGGTATATATCTGCATTCTTGGTGATACTGCAGGTCACCAATAATCGGATTCTCTCTGTGTGCTGACACCAATCATGACAATTTTTAATAATTGTACATATTTGTGGAGGTTTTCAACTAATGTTTATCCTCTGAGGGACAGCTAGTGTTATCCATTTTTTAAATGCAGTTTGAGCTCGCCTTTGGAACTCCCTCCCACAGCGAGCCCATCATGCTCTGAGCCTGGAAACCTTCGAATGTAGTCTCAAAACACACATGTTCAGATAAGCCTGTAATTTTCTGTGGGTCGCAGTGGAGGGTGGCTCACTGCCTCATGCGATAACCCACATGTCTCCTCTACTAGTGTCTCCACCTCACTACCCTCTAGATTTTAAGCTCACAAGGGCAGGGGTCTCCTCCTAGTGTTCCTTATTCTGTTGTAATTTATCATATGGACATGTACCAGTATTGATGATGTCTCAAACCGCACATCAGCTACGCATGAATTTGTACTGTTGGATGTCCTGATTGTAGAGTTTTGAACTTCTCATGTATCTATGTGTCACAATATGTGTTTTGTACTATGTTGGCACTATGTAAATAAAATATTAATGATAATTCTGCAAGACATTAGTTTGCGAAGAAGAAGGAGTAGTAGGAATAGTAGAAGTAGTAGAAGTAGTAGGAGTAGCAGGAGTAGGAGTAGTAGAAGTAGGAGTAGTAGGAGTAGTAGAAGTAGTAGGAGTAGCAGGAGTAGGAGTAGGAGTACTAGGAGTAGTAGAAGTAGTAGAAGTAGCAGGAGTAGGAGTAGGAGTACTAGGAGTAGTAGGCATAGCAGGAGTAGGAGTAGTAGGAGTAGTAGAAGTAGTAGGAGTAGCAGGAGTAGGAGTACTAGGAGTAGTAGAAGTAGTAGAAGTAGCAGGAGTAGGAGTAGTAGAAGTAGGAGTAGTAGAAGTAGGAGTAGTAGAAGTAGTAGAAGTAGTAGAAGTAGTAGGAGTAGCAGGAGTAGCAGGAGTAGCAGGAGTAGAGTAGTAGAAGTAGGAGTAGTAGAAGTAGTAGGAGTAGCAGGAGTAGGAGTAGGAGTACTAGGAGTAGTAGAAGTAGTAGAAGCAGTAGGAGTAGGAGTAGTAGAAGTAGGAGTAGTAGAAGTAGTAGAAGTAGTAGGAGTAGCAGGAGTAGAGTAGTAGAAGTAGGAGTAGTAGGAGTAGTAGAAGTAGTAGGAGTAGCAGGAGTAGGAGTACTAGGAGTAGTAGAAGTAGCAGGAGTAGGAGTAGTAGAAGTAGGAGTAGTAGGAGTAGTGGAAGTAGTAGGAGTAGCAGGAATAGGAGTAGTAGAAGGAGGAGTAGTATGAGTAGGAGCATACGAGATGAATCGTCGCAGGAGACTTGGGCGCAGGATACAGCCATCTTTTTAAATGTAACTTCAGCTCCGTTTTCTGACGGTGTCGAAGTTACACTCTGTGCGCTGCTATAGCCCTAGTGCCTATTCTCCTGCGCTGGATTCTTAGTGCTCGGGAGTAGGAGGAGTAGTAAGAGTAGGGATAGGAGTAGTAGGGGTAGAAGTAGTATGAGTTGGAGTAGGAGGAGGAGTAGTAATAGTAGTAGTAAGAGGAGGATGATTATTATTTATATCATTCTTATTTAAATTAGAGATGGTCAGTAAGATGCCTATAATGTTGGGTTGTTTCAAATTGTATGTTAATAATAGAATTGGACTAATTGGTCAAAGGTAGAAGCTTCTGCTTTTGATTGGTCAGTTTTCCAGCTAAATAAATATGCATAAAATTTCCATCCAATCAAAATGATTAGAATCTTACTGACCCTCAGTAAACCTATAATCTTAGGTATTGCCTGTTACTCCACCATCCAGTCTGGAAGTAAGGAGTGCATGGTCACCGTCTCGCCAGCCTGTGGCACCCGACTGACCTTTAGAAATGATTATTTTTGGGATTGACGTTCTGATTCCTCCATCACTCGCTATCGTCTCTCTGTCTTTCTCTCCCTCCAGGCTATGCTGAGGAATAGATTAGAGGACACAGTGAAAGATAATGGCTCTTGACTGGGAAATTTTTCACTTTAGAAATTTGGTTCCTGAAATCTCTCAGAGTATTTACAGGCCAGAGGATGAGCAGCCAGGCCACAATTTGTTGCCCAACCAGCCCCAGGAGGAATAAAGAAATTCAATAATGCGCATTTAGGCAGAGAAGTTCCTAACCAGAACGGGTTTTGTCTATTCATTCGCTCGTGTCGTAGAGGACACGGCAGCTGAGCCGCAAACATAAACCCATTTGGGGTAGAGATTGTTGCTATTAGGAACCATTTTTGATTTATTTGTATTCAATGCAGATATAAATGTATCAAAATGTTCAAAACATAACAACCTACACACTGACCATTGGTGCTTTAACATCTTATCCATAAAAATGTTGCATCTAACCTCACTTTTTTCTCTTCTGACGGCCTGCTAACGCCCAACTCACTCATATATCCTCTTCCTATGGATCTAAGATGTCTTTACAGTGTTCCAACTGCTGCCTGTAACGCCCTTCCCGGCCTTTCAGACTTTTCCCTGCTATTAATACTTTAAAGATATGGGTTCTGAGGGCATGTTTCAAAGTTACTTAGAGCAAACCTGAAGTGAAAATAAACTTATAACATGATGAATCGTATGTGTAGTACAGCTAAGCAATAGAACATTAGTAGCAAAGAAAAGAGCCTCATATTGTTTCCAGTACAGGAAGAGTTAAAGTGGATCCGAGATAAACTTTTACTCATTGCATAATTATGTTCCTTTCCTATTGTTTATAGGGCATTCCTCAAGCCAAATACTTTTTTATTTTTGTTTTAATACTCAAATTCCCTAGAAACTAAATAAGCCCCACCCACAGTTTTCAGAGAGCCTTGGCAGTAGCAAGGGCTCATGGGAGCTCAATCTGGGCAGGAGGAGGGGGAGGTATTACTAGCCAGAGATTTCAGAGGCAGAGGGGAGGAGGGAGGAGCAAGGGGGATTAGGTTTTTTTCGGTCTGAGTGCTGATGGTGCAGATAAGCCTGCCTCTGTGTAATGTTTACAAACAACATGGCTGCTGTCATTGTATCACAGGAAGAAATAATCATATTCTATTAAAGCAGTATGCAGACAGATTTGCTGTTTAAACCATCTAAACTGTACATAAGATATATAGACAAGTCAATTGTTATAGTTAGTTTTTCATCTCGGATCCGCTTTAAATAAACTTCATTTGTTAACTGTGCAAAAAGCTTCTCTGAGCTCTTCACAGTCCTGTTTTCTGAAGCACTTAAACAGCTAAGAAACAGTGAAAGACAGCTTGAAATAAGGTTCTACTGCAGGAGAGTTCAAATGGTCATTATTTCTGCTGTGTTTTATAGTTTAAAAGACAGAGTGTGCATTTAAAACTGCAACTGTGACAGAATGATGCAATGTTATAAAAAAAAAGCTATGTAACTGAAAATAAAAATGAGACTCTTTTCTTTGCTGCTAATGTTCTAGTCCTTATCCGTACTACACATACCATTTATCATATCATTTTTTTTCTGGTTTGCTTTAAAGAGGCACTGTAGTGACATATAGTAGAATGCAGTAATTTATTCAGGATACCCACTTTTATGGTCATTTCCCTGGTTGCAGCATCAGAAACACTTCCTTTATCTGTATATTGCTGTATATTGGTACCAAGCCCCGCTTTGCCTAGGCTGTTTAGCTATGCAGAATTCTTCTCCCAGAGCATTCTGGGAAATCAGGTATTATTTGCGCTGGCTTCGGAGATCACCTGCCAGCAATATAGATGTCCCCACCACTGGTAAATTTCAGAGTGTAAATCAGGGAGAGGAAAGATTTTACAATGGGAAAACACTGACTAAATAATTTATAAATGGATATTGTAAGGAAAAAAAAAAGTAATTGTATTCATTACATTAATATCACTACTTTTCCTCTTTAACTCATCTTCACCAATCTAAACATTTAATGAGTAATAAGTAATAAAGGATTTAATCTTTCCTACACCCTCACTGTTGTGTGCCTCTCATCAGCCAGCCTTGACATCTGCAATAATAATGATAATAATAAAATCTTAACTGCTCTTTTATATAATACTTTTATAAATACCCTGGGTAAAGTTAAACATGCTTGATTGCACACTGCTGGATTATTGCTCACAAGGAATGAACCTTTCACCACACAGGGAGGAGGTAGGTCTGCTGATCTATCCACACAGAGAAAGACTGACTGGTGTGCGCTTTCTCAGCTTTTTCCTGTCTTATGGTGATAAGAAGGTGGAGCTTGGACAAGTGCCTAGCCAATAATATTGCACAGTCATCTAAGCAGGAAACAGAGCTACAGGATCCAGCCAGCAAGGTTCTTACAGTATTTTTATTGCAAGGAGTACAGATCTGGATTGTCTAAAACTTTGTTAACCACCCTGGCGTTCTATTAAGATCGCCAGGGCAGCTGCATGAGGGTTTTTTTTAAATAAAAAAAAAAATATTTCATGCAGCCAACTGAAAGTTGGCTGCATGAAAGCCCACTAGATGGCGCTCCGGAGGCGTTCTTCTGATCGCCTCCGGCGCCCGGAATAAACAAGGAAGGCCGCAATGAGCGGCCTTCCTTGTTTTGCTTAGATCGTCGCCATAGCGACGAGCGGAGTGACGTCATGGACGTCAGCCGACGTCCTGACGTCTGCCGCCTCCGATCCAGCCCTTAGCGCTGGCCGGAACTATTTGTTCCGGCTGCGCAGGGCTCAGGCGGCTGGGGGGACCCTCTTTCGCCGCTGCTCGCGGCGGATCGCCGCAGAGCGGCGGCGATCGGGCAGCACACGCGGCTGGCAAAGTGCCGGCTGCGTGTGCTGCTCTTTATTTCATGTAAATCGGCCCAGCAGGGCCTGAGCGGCACCCTCTGGCGGTAATGGACGAGCTGAGCTCGTCCATACCGCTAAGGTGGTTAAATAGTGTAAATTCACATAATATGCATTAACTACTTAAGAACCATGGTGATTGAAATCTATGCCATGTTTTGGTGGGCTCCTGGCTGGCAGGGCGTAGATTTCAATCACCGCCGCAATGCGCATCCGCCGTTTCTGTCGCTCCCCACCAATCGCGCTGCTCAAACCCAACGTCTCTCGCCGCAGCTCAGTGGCTCTGCCTGTCTCTATGACGT
The DNA here is from genome assembly GCF_040937935.1 of Hyperolius riggenbachi. Taxonomy (NCBI): domain Eukaryota; kingdom Metazoa; phylum Chordata; class Amphibia; order Anura; family Hyperoliidae; genus Hyperolius; species Hyperolius riggenbachi. The sequence continues at coordinate 451,482,740 of NC_090649.1, forward strand.
CAGAGCCATGTGAGTCGGTCAAGAGCCGATTTCATTGGCTCCTGGCCGTGTCTATCAATGTAAGCCGCTCCCATGACTCTGTCGTCGTAGAGACGGCAGAGTGGATGTCAGGAGGATCCAAGCGTGCGGTGGTGATGGCGATTGGGTCAGGTATGCGTGCCGATTTGTCAGGATTCCGTTGTTACTGTACTAGGGGTCTCTGGTCCTTAAGGGGCAGAGACCGCTGGTACTTAAGTGGTTAAAAAGACAGGGTGTGTCACTGTGTTTGGCATGCAAACAGTGATTACCTGGTAAGGAACCAATGACGCTGGCTTCTTACTGATAGGAAGAAGCCCAGCTGCTCGCTGTTGCAGGACAGCTGAATCAGCGGCCTCACAAGAAAATGATCAGCGTAGGACTGCGGAAAACTGCCGGTGTAGAATCTATGCTGCGTCAAAGATGAACAGTCGCAATCGCGGCATAGATTCTTACGTGCAACCCCAAGCTGGGTAAGGAGCACTGGCCAGATTACTACACTGAAAGCTATTTGCAGCCCTAGGTATCTGCTATGTATTGATAGGCGTGAAATTGCAGTTTTGCTGGGAAAAGTTCCCAACCTATCAGATCTTTTCAGATTTCTTCTCAGATCCGCCCCCAACGCATTGCACCGTAACGCATCAAACTTAATTCATATGATCCTGTGGCACAGTGCGCCGACAAGGTCATATGCATAGTGACGCCCAATGCTGGATAGTAAGTACATCACTGGGATTTCCAGGTTACTCGTTGTATTCATGACGTTTCACGTATGCACGCCACACCGCCTCCTCCAACAAATTTACAATTTCTGCGTCGCCCAGTGACCTTCATTACTTTCACCACCGCTGCATTGCTGCGGAAGGCCGATGATAACACACTGTTGACTTTGCGGTGGGTCGGCAGCGGATTGCATGCTTAACAATGTGTTAAGTGGGCAGGGCCGGTTCTCTCATGAAGCTGCAGCATGTCATGTGAGACCATTAAAGAGACACTGAAGCGGAAAAAAAAATGATGATATTATGATTTGTATGTGTAGCACAGCTAAGAAATAAAACATTAAGATCAGATACATCAGTCTAATTGTTTCCAGTACAGGAAGAGTTAAGAAACTCCAGTTGTTATCTCTATGCAAAAAAGCCATTAATCTCTACGACTTTGAAAGTCGTGGAGAGGGCTGTCTTCTGACTTTTATTATCTCAACTGTAAGTGAACAGTTTTCTTTTCATCTGCCAGAGGAGAGGTCATTAGTTCACAGACTGCTCTGAAAGAATCATTTTGAATGCAGAGTGTTGTGTAATCTGCACATATTAGGGAATGATGCAATGTTAGAAAATACACTATATTCCTAAAAATAAAAATATGAGAATATTTTCTTTTCTGCTAATCTTCTAGTAATTATCCAGTTCGGCCTATCTGGAAGAGCTTCCTCGTCCAGATAGGCACTGCTGCTGCCGCCTGGTACGCGCGATCGTGCGCGCCCCCGCGCGCGCTCCCACTGCCCGCCGCTAGCCCCCCAATCAGTGAATGGGAATATAATTCCTATTCACCGATCTAACTTCCCTGCAGAAATACAGACGCTTTCTCTCCAGAGAGCGCGGTATTTCTGCCCTCAGGAAACTTCTCCCCAGCATTTCAGTTCCTGGATGCGAGATCGTTCGCATCCAGGACTTTTTTCACTGTGGCCATCTTGTGGCCAAATAGTAAACTGCACCCACATACATTTTTAATAAAAAAATATTATTTTACATTTAAAATTAGCAGTTTCCCTCTCACACCAAAAATTAACCACATACACTTTTTTTTATTAAAAAATAAAATAAAAAATACAATAAAAAAAACAAAAACAACATAAATAGTTACCCAAGGGTCTGAACTTTTTAAATATGCATGCCAAGAGAATATGTTATTATATTATTTAAAATTATAAGCTTATAAATAGTGATGGACGCAAATTGAAAAAATGCACCTTTATTTCTAAATGAAATATCGGCACCATAAATTGTGATAGGGACATCGTTTAAAGAGGAACTCCAGTGAAAATAATTTAATATAAAAAGGTGCTTAATTTTTACAATAATTATGTATACATGATTTAGTCAGAGTTTGCTCATTGTAAAATCTTTCCTCTCCCAGATTCACATTCTGACATGTATTACATGGTGACATTGTTACTGTGGGCAGATTATGTAGCTGTTCTGGCTTTAACAGAAAGCTATAAACAGCCATTTCCTGTGTGTGTCATTGTTACATTGTGGCAGTTTGCCCAGAGTACCGTACGGTACCAGAGCCTCTTGTGGGAGGGGTTTCAGCACAAAATCAGTCATACAGCGCCCCCTGATGGTCTGTTTGTGAAAATCATTATATTTTTCATGTAAAAGTGGGTATCAGCTACTGATTGGGATAAAGTTCAATTCTTGGTCGGAGTTTCTCTTTAAACGGTGTAATAACCGGGACAGATGGGCAAATAAAATACATGAGTTTTAATTACGGTAGCGTATAATAATTTCAAACTATAATGGCCAAAAACTGAGAAATAATGATTTTTTTTCATTTCTTTCTTAATCTTCCTGTTAAAATAGATTTAGAAAAAAATAATTCTTAGCAAAATGTACTACCCAAAGAAAGCCTAATTAGTGTTGGAAAAAACAAGATATAGATCAATTCATTGTGATAAGTAGCAATAAAGTTATAGGCGAATTAATGGGAGGTGAACGTTGCTCGGATGCATGAGATTTTCGGACTGCGGTGCTGAACCAGTTACTCATAGTACACAACCAATTCATTATATCATATTTTTTTTTTCGCTTCAGTGTCTCTTTAAGTGAAGCAGAGTAAATTGTGGGGTGCTGTGCAATCATTCCAAATCGGGGAAGTTTGCCTCAGTTAGCAAATAGTCTAGAACCGGCACTGCAAGAGGGCTAGGCCCCATTGCCTTGCATTGTCGATGCACCGGCAATAAAACAGGGTAACGCAATGGACACTTGTAAGGCAAGTGTAAAAGGGGCCTGAGCGTACCCCCAGCCATGAATCCACCAGGTGGCAAAATCATGTGCTGTTTGTTTTATTGAACACAGCTGCAAGTGTGAAGGCACAAATCCTATCAAAAACTATCAAAAGATCAACTTTTCAAAACCACTATCATCCAATTCACCTCTGGGCTACGCCTGAAGGAATAAAAATGACATTCATTGCTTTGATGACTTCCTTCTGTTGTCTAATAAGTGGCGGGTCCATGGCATGCGGTCCTGTCTGCGTACCACCGACAGACGCATCTCTCCCTTTTGTCTCCTAAAAGTCATCGCAGTAAAAAGTACAATAAACCTCTCCAGCATGGGAAAATGAGTCTGATTACATTTCATATGGAAATGTGGCCGGGGTCATCCCGCCATAACGCGTACAGACATTCCTGAAACAAAAGACCCTCATTATCTCATCTATCCCCCCACAGGAGAAGTAATCTCTATCGCTGATGTGTGTCTGTAAGCAAGAAAGGACCGCGCTGAAAAACCAATTACATTATACAACCGGCGGGCCATTGTCTCTCATTGGCATCGAGTGCTTTCGCCATTTACATCGCAATATGTATTTATTTACCCGGGGTAATGTAGCCGCTTGTTATTATGTGGGGCGGAAATGCAGAAGGATCTGCTGGTAAGGGTGACGGTGAAACAATGATGGTAAAGCATAAATAATATGTGAGACGTAAACATTTATGGCTGCGCTATTTCTGTAGAGTAGCGTGTAAGGCTATAGAACAGGACTACTTGCGTTTTTTTTAACCTGCGGTAGGAAATTGAGAGCTTCGACCTCATTGGTTGTTATGAACCATTTCAGTACCACTGTGGCGTACATGCAAAAAGGACACCCAGACATTTGTGTGACCAGAACTAGCAGCTGGTAGGATATAGGTAAATTTACAGATATCCTACTGTTTGGCAGTGGTAATTCTGATAGTAAAATATCGGTAAATGATGCCAATATTTTACTACTGCGGCTAAACCTACCCTTATTCTCACACAGAACCTTACCTTTAGGTTGCCTAACCCTAACAACACCCCTGCCAACGCCTGAACTTAACCACCGCCCCTGCGTGACCTAACCCTAACCGACACCCAACCCCTCCCCCCCCCCCACCATGTCTAATCTTGAAATACCCCTTATTGACAACTAACCTTAAAATACCCCCCCAACTTCGCTATACCTCAACCATTCACCAATCAGAGCGCCTGCAATCAATGGTCACTGACATCAATGAGATGCATCTGGTCATTAACAAGTAAGAAACAGGAGCAGGAATATAAAGTGTGTGGGGGGGTCCTCTAGTGGTCAAATAGTAGAAATACACCCTACATTAAATTAAATAAACATAAATCGCCCATTAAAATGAACACATTACCTCCCACACTGTCCCACAGTTACCAAATTAAAACATTTGTGTATGTATATACATATATATATATACATATATATATATATATATATATATATATATATATATATATATATATATGTATATGTATGTATGTATGTATGTATGTATGTATGTATATATATATATATATATATATACAGGATCTTCTCAAAAAATTAGCATGTTGTGATAAAGTTCATTATTTTCTGTAATGTACTGATAAACATTAGACTTTCATATATTTTAGATGCAAATACACACAACTGAAGTAGTTCAAGCCTTTTATTGTTTTAATATTGATGATTTTGGCATACAGCTCATGAAAACCCAAATTTCCTATCTCAAAAAATTAGCATATTTCATCCGACCAATAAAAGAAAAGTGTTTTTAAAACAAAAAAAGTCAACCTTCAAATAATTATGTTCAGTTATGCACTCAATACTTGGTCGGGAATCCTTTTGCAGAAATGACTGCTTCAATGCGGCGTGGCATGGTGGCAATCAGCCTGTGGCACTGCTCAGGTGTTATGTAGGCCCAGGATGCTTCGATAGTGGCCTTAAGCTCATCCAGAGTGTTGGTTCTTGCGTCTCTCAACTTTCTCTTCACAATATCCCACAGATTCTCTATGGGGTTCAGGTCAGGAGAGTTGGCAGGCCAATTGAGCACAGTAATACCATGGTCAGTAAACCATTTACCAGTGGTTTTGGCACTGTGAGCAGGTGCCAGGTCGTGCTGAAAAATGAAATCTTCATCTCTATAAAGCTTTTCAGCAGATGGAAGCATGAAGTGCTCCAAAATCTCCTGATAGCTAGCTGCATTGACCCTGCCCTTGATAAAACACAGTGGACCAACACCAGCAGCTGACATTGCACCTCAGACCATCACTGACTGTGGGTACTTGACACTGGACTTCAGGCATTTTGGCATTTCCCTCTCCCCAGTCTTCCTCCAGACTCTGGCACCTTGATTTCCGAATGACATGCAAAAGTTGCTTTCATCCGAAAAAAGTACTTTGGACCACTGAGCAACAGTCCAATGCTGCTTCTCTGTAGCCCAGGTCAGGCGCTTCTGCCGCTGTTTCTGGTTCAAAAGTGGGTTCATGCTTCCACCTGCTGAAAAGCTTTATGGAGATGAAGATTTCATTTTTCAGCATGACCTGGCACCTGCTCACAGTGCCAAAACCACTGGTAAATGGTTTACTGACCATGGTATTACTGTGCTCAATTGGCCTGCCAACTCTCCTGACCTGAACCCCATAGAAAATCTGTGGGATATTGTGAAGAGAAAGTTGAGAGACGCAAGACCCAACACTCTGGACGAGCTTAAGGCCGCTATCGAAGCATCCTGGGCCTCCATAACACCTGAGCAGTGCCACAGGCTGATTGCCTCCATGCCACGCCGCATTGAAGCAGTCATTTCTGCAAAAGGATTCCCGACCAAGTATTGAGTGCATAACTGAGCATAATTATTTGAAGGTTGACTTTTTTTGTTTTAAAAACACTTTTCTTTTATTGGTCGGATGAAATATGCTATTTTTTTGAGATAGGAAATTTGGGTTTTCATGAGCTGTATGCCAAAATCATCAATATTAACCACTTAAGGACCGAGGTGATAGAGATCTACGCCCTGTTTTGATGGGCTCCTGGCTGGCAGGGCGTAGATCTCTATCACCGGCGCCGCCGCTCCCCGCCGCGATCGCGCGCACCGAACCGGCTGCACTTAGCTGTCTTATGACAGCTAAGGCTTCCGGGTATCGGCAGGAGCCGTCACTGATTGGCTCCCTGCCGTGTGATCGCTGTGAGCCAATCACAGCGATCACCCTCTGAAAGGCAACATAGTTGCCGTTCCGCCTCCCTCTCCGCCTCCCTCTCCCTGTCACTGTGGATCTTGTGTGACAGGGAGAGACGCACAGCCTGCAGCCGTGACAGGCTGTGCGATTTTAGTATAAAAAAAAAGACCTTTTTTTATCCAGCACTCCCCCCCCATGTATCCCTTGATCCCCCTCCCAACCACCTATATATCTATATATATATATAGATCTATCTATATATATATATATAGATCTATCTATATATATATATATATAGATCTATCTATATATATATATAGATCTATCTATCTATATATATAGATCTATCTATATATATATATATATATATATATATATATATATATATATATATATAGATCTATCTATCTATATATATATATATATATATATATATATATAGATCTATCTATCTATCTATCTATATATATATATATATATATATAGATCTATCTATCTATATATATATATATATATATAGATCTATCTATCTATATATATATATATATATATAGATCTATCTATCTATCTATCTATCTATCTATCTATCTATCTATCTATCTATATATATATATATATAGATCTATCTATCTATCTATATATATATATATATATATATATATATATAGATCTATCTATCTATCTATAGATCTAACTATAGATCTATCTATCTATCTATCTATCTATCTATCTATCTATCTATCTATCTATCTATCTATCTATATATATATATATATATATATCTCGATATATCTATATATATATATATATATCTATATATTTTACTGCATTGTGATTTTAACCACTTGCCGACCGCCCCTACTCAGGGGCGGCGGCAAAGTGGAGCCCGCAACGACCGCAATACGCCGATCGGCGGCGGCTCGTTGCGGACTAGCTGGCCGGGGATTGCACGCTGGATGTGCCCACCCGCGACGTCAACCCGCCAGCCAATTAGCAGCGGCGGCGGGTTGTTAACCCCCGATCTGCCGCATGTAAAGCGGATAATACGCTTTGTAATGTATACAAAGCGTATTATACAGGCTGCCTCCTGCCCTGGTGGTCCCAGTGATTGAGGGACCACCAGGGCAGGTTGCAGCCCTCCTAGTAAGTACCCAAGCACACTGATCCTGCCCCCTGATCGCCCACTGCACCCATCAGACCCCCCCCCCCCTGCCCACCCAATCACCCCCCTAATCACCCATTAATCACTCCCTGTCACTATCTCAACGCTATTTTTTAGATTAGGTCCTAAACTGCCCCCTGGGGGCTCCTGAACACCCCCCCCCCCACACACCCTCATATCCTCCCTAGAACCTGTCACTGCTACCCATCAGATCAGGCCCTAATATGCCCCCTGCGGGCTTCTGATTACCCGGCCAAACCCTCACCCGCCCCACCGCAGTGACAGAATTGTTTTTTCTGATCACTGCTGGTACGACTTAATTGCCATGTCCAGGTCACGATTTGAGAACATTCCTGCACTTCAGTGCCAATACAACCTGTCATCTAAGAAGCCACCCTGCTTATGACCGGTTCCACAAAATTCGGCCCCTCATAGACCACCTGTCATCAAAATTTGCAGATGCATATACCCCTGAACAGTCATTTTGAGGCATTTGGTTTCCAGACTACTCCTCGTGGTTTTGGGCCCCTAAAATGCCAGGGCAGTATAGGAACCCCACAAGTGACCCCATTTTAGAAAGAAGACACCCCAAGGTATTCCGTTAGGTGTATGACGAGTTCATAGAAGATTTTATTTTTTGTCAAAAGTTAGCGGAAATTGATTTGTATTGTTTTTTTTCACAAAGTGTCACTTTCCACTAACTTGTGAAAAAAAAAAAATCTTCTATGAACTCACCATACACCTAACGGAATACCTTGGGGTGTCTTCTTTCTAAAATGGGGTCACTTGTGGGGTTTCTATACTTCCCTGGCATTTTAGGGGCCCTAAACCGTGAGGAGTAGCCTAGAAACCAAATGCCTCAAAATGACCTGTGAATAGGACGTTGGGCCCCATAGCGCACCTAGGCTGCAAAAAAGTGTCACACATGTGATATCGCCGTACTCAGGAGAAGTAGTATAATGTGTTTTGGGGTGTATTTTTACACATACCCATGCTGGGTGGGAGAAATCTCTCTGTAAAGGGACAATTGTGTGTAAAAAAAATCAAAACATTTTAATTTACAGAGATATTTCTCCCACCCAGCATGGGTATGTGTAAAAATACACCCCAAAACACATTATACTACTTCTCCTGAGTACGGCGATACCACATGTGTGACACTTTTTTGCAACCTAGGTGCGCTAAGAGGCCCAACGTCCTATGAGTACCTTTAGAATTTCACAGGTCATTTTGAGGCATTTGGTTTCTAGACTACTCCTCACGGTTTAGGGCCCCTAAAATGCCAGGGCATTATAGGAACCCCACAAGTGACCCCATTTTAGAAAGAAGACACCCCAAGGTATTCAATTAGGTGTATGGGGAATTCATAGACGATTTTATTTTTTGTCACAAGTTAGTGGAAAATGACACTTTGTGAAAAAAACAATAAAAATCAATTTCCGCTAACTTGTGAAAAAAAAATGAAATCTTCTATGAACTCCCCATACTACTAACGGAATACCTTGGGGTGTCTTCTTTCTAAAATGGGGTCACTTGTAGGGTTCCTATACTGTCCTGGCATTTTAGGGGCCCTAAACCGTGAGGAGTAGTCTAGAAAATAAATGCCTCAAAATGACCTGTGAAATCCTAAAGGTACTCATAGGACTTTGGGCTCCTTAGCGCAGTTAGGGTGCAAAAAAGTGTCACACATGTGGTATCGCCGTACTCAGGAGAAGTAGTATAATGTGTTTTGGGGTGTATTTTTACACATACCCATGCTGGGTGGGAGAAATATCTCTGTAAATGGACAATTGTGTGTAAAAAAATCTAAATAAATCTCATTTACAGAGATATTTCTCCCACCCATCATGGGTATGTGTAAAAATACACCCCAAAACACATTATACTATTTCTCCTGAGTAAGGCGATACCACATGTGTGACATTTCTTTTGCAGCCTAGGTGCGCTAAGGGGTCCAAAGTCCTATGAGCACCTTTAGGCTTTACAGGGGTGCTTACAATTTAGCACCCCCCAAAATGCCAGGACAGTAAACACACCCCACAAATGACCCCATTTTGGAAACTAGACACTTCAAGGTATTCAGAGAGGGGCATGGTGAGTCCGTGGCAGATTTCATTTTTTTTTGTCACCAGTTAGCAGAAATGGAAACTTTTTTTTATTTATTTTTTTTGTCACAAAGTGTCATTTTTCGCTAACTTGTGACAAAAGATAAAATCTTCTATGAACTCACCATGCCTCTAAGTGAATACTTTGGGGTGTCTTCTTTCCAAAATGGGGTCATTTGGGGGGTATTTATACTATCCTGGAATTCTGGCACCTCATGAAACCTGACAGGTGCTCAGAAATGAGAGAGATGCTTCAAAATGGGAAAATTCAATTTTTGCACCATAGTTTGTAAACGCTATAACTTTTACCCAAACCAATAAATATACACTGAATGGGTTTTTTTAAATCAAAAACATGTTTGTCCACATTTTTCGCGCTGCATGTATACAGAAATTTTACTTTATTTGAAAAATGTCAGCACAGAAAGTTAAAAAAATCATTTTTTTGCCAAAATTCATGTCTTTTTTGATGAATATAATAAAAAGTAAAAATCGCAGGAGCAATCAAATAGCACCAAAAGAAAGCTGTATTAGTGACAAGAAAAGGAGGTAAAATTCATTTAGATGGTAGCTTGTATGACTGAGCAATAAACCATTAAAGCTGCAGTGGTCTGAATGGAAAAAAGGCTCTGGTCCTTAAGGGGTGAAAAGACTGCGGTCCTTAAGTGGTTAAAACAATAAAAGGCTTGAACTACTTCAGCTGTGTGTATTTGAATCTAAAATATATGAAAGTCTAATGTTTATCAGTACATTACAGAAAATAATGAACTTTATCACAATATGCTAATTTTTTGAGAAGATCATATATATATATATATATATATATATATATATATATATATATATATATATATATATATATATATATATATATATATATATACTGTATACATATGCATAAATACTTATCTTGGGGACTTAACTTTTTAAAATCTGTATGGATGTTTTATTTTAGTACTATAATGGCCGAAAACTAAGAAATAATGACATTTTTAAATGTTCTGCTTATTATTCCCATTAAAATGCATTTAGAATAAAATGATTCAAAACATACCACCCAAAGAAAGCCTAACTGGTGGCCTAAATACACCAAGATATAGATCATTTTGTTGTAATAAGTTGTGATAACCCTTTTGTGTCATGGAATGTTATTAATTTAATTGCTTGCACACTGTTAGACATTTATTCATTTTAGTCATCATGTTAAATCAAATTGTAATCATCAGTGCTGTATCTTGTATCAGTGTTCATATTTGATGTATATCATTGTCTGTATCATTATGTATCCCTTGTTTGTTTTCTTACATTGTACAGCGCCACAGAATATGTTGGCGCTTTATAAATAAATAATAATAATAATAAAGTTATTGGCAAATGAATGGTAGGAGCCTGAAAGGTGAAAATTGTTCTAGTCCATAAGAGGAAAAACACGTTAGTAGTGAAGTAGTCAAAAGACAACTGAAGTAAGAAGAATACCAATTGCCAGGCAGCCCTGCTGATCTCTTTGGCTGCAGTAGTGCCTGATTCACCCACCTGAAACAAGCATGCAGCTAATCGTGTCAGATCTGACCATAATCTCAGAATCACCTGATCTGCATATGCTTGTTCAGGTTCTATGGATACAAGTATTGGAGGCAGAGGATCAGCAGGACAGCTAAGCAACTGGTATTGCTTAAAAGGAGAAATATCGCAGCCTCCATATCGCTCTCGTTTCAGTTGTCCTTTAAGTAGGCTGACATTCCCCAGGGTTGGAGATCACTGAACATGATTAATGACCACATTCAATTGGCCTAGATGTATTACTTATCACCTGCTATTAAGTGGCAAGGGTTTACCACATTCAGATCAGATAAAGCAGTTTAATTGATAAATGGGCAACAAGTCAAGAGAAGAGATTCTCGGTGCTAATTGGCAAATCTCAGTTGCTTGGGGGGCTGGGAAGGTCAGGACAGGTTACAGAAGGTCAGTGTCCAGTAGTGCTGCTCGGATACCCCTTTTTTAAAATCCGGATCCGATTCGGATCCGGATACCCCGATATCCGATCCGGGTCGGATATCCGAGTTCAAAATTTTCCGATCCGAATCCGACCCTAGTATCTGGCGGATTCGGATATCCGGATAGAAAACCGGAAGTGGCCCTTACATTGCTTTAAAAATGACTTTTTAGGGTATATGAGGCATGTAGCATCATTATTTTGTAAAGGGAAACACTAATTGATGATGTGGGGACGTAAAATCCCCCCCCCCCCAAAAAAAAAAGTGGCTGTCAATTAACATCAGGACTAGGTTCCAGACAGTGGTCGTGCAGCCCACATTGTGTCCAAAGGCCAACCGCACAACTGGGACATGACAGTTTTCAGCCAAGACACCTCCAAAAAATTATGCAGCAATTGAGTTTTGGGTTAAATATATGTGGTATCAGTGGCCTGTGGCACTCTGTCCTGGCGGTGGGAGCTGCACAGGCAGCAGGAGCAGGGCAATGCAGCAGGTGTAATGTGTGGCAGGAGCATGCCGGACGTGGCACGTGGCAATTGGCACTTAGCACGTGTCACTTTAAAAGACAACTGTAGTGAGAGGTATATGGAGGCTGCCATATATATTTCCCATTAAACAATACTAGTTGCCCGGCAGACCTGCTGATCTATTCGGCCCAGAAATGAGCAGAAACACCTGATCTACTGCATGCTTGTTCAAGGTCTATGGCTAAAAGTATTAGAGGCAGCGGATCAGCAGGACAGCCAGGTAACTAGTATTGCTTTAAAGGAAAAAAAAAAAAAAGATGGCAACCTCCATATCCCTCTCACTACAGTTGTCCTTTAAAGAGAAACTCCGACCAAGAATTGAACTTTATCCCAATCAGTAGCTGATACCCCATTTTACATGAGAAATCTATTCCTTCCCAATCAAGGGGCTCTGTATGGCTGATATTGTGGTGAAACCCCTCCCACAAGAAACTCTGAGGACCATGGTACTCCTGGCAGTTTCCTGTCTGTGAACCTTGTTGCATTGTGGGAAATAGCTGTTTACAGCTGTTTCCAACTGCCAAAACAGCAAACAGCAGCCACATCACCTGCCAGCAGTAAAAATGTCACCATGTGATACATGTCCAAAGGTAAATCAGGGATTTAAAAGATCTTACAATGGGCAAACACTGACTGAATCATTTATACATAATTATTGTAAAAATGAAGCACTTTTTTTTATTACACTATTTTCACTGGAGTTCCTCTTTAAGCTAAGAGTGCTATTCACTATGCCACTATAGTTTTGTTTAAAAAAGTAGAGCCCCACCAAATAAAAAAAATGGTATGATTGACTTAGCCAAAAGATCAGCATTAATATCACTTTTAAAAGCAAAAGTCTGTTGTATGAATGGAGTGAAGTATGTTATGCAGTCAGGACCGCGGTGCTGCCAAGTCCGGCCTTATCACGCTTCATCGCCTCTTGTGGTGTCTGTGCTGGCGTCCAAGAAAGTGGCTCATTCATGGAAAATAATTACTCATGAAATTAGATGACCAGTAAAACATGGTCGTGTTTAATATGTATTTTACAGCATTTTTATTGTACATTAGGCACATTGGATTTCTCCTTGTAAACTCGGATCTGGTCTCATAAATTTTGCTTTGTCTAAGCAATGGTCCGTCTGGGAGTATAATTGATAGCTCTTAATTATTGGTCACATATTTCATCTCCGCATCCCCCCCCCCCCCCCTTCCCGGACGTCCCGTGATGGCCGCATCCTCGTCGTAGTCACCAGGATGGAGAAAGGTGATGGGAGGTCTGAGCATAAATTTACAGAAGAAATCAGCATTTTAAGAATTCATATTAAAAAAATATAGATAATGTACCAATCCAGTTTGCCCTATGTAAAATTAGAAAACATTGGTGGAGTCTCGAGGTTTGTTATGCTAGGAATAGGAACACACGATTCAGCTTCCTGTCCGGGTAATCTGACAGGAAGTTGTGTGTCCAAACTGTTCCTAATTGCTATAGGGAATGGTTTTCAAAATGGCTTTGCAAAATTGATCTCTTTATCGATCAGAAACAGATCGAACAGGCTGGAAAGAATCAGCGGATTCCCATCAATCGGACCGGAAGTTGCATGGTTTGTTCCCAGCATAAACCACCCAGAGTCGTCCTTCTGCTATTCTTCTCCTCTCCCTTCCCTTATATTATTATTTAATGTTTATATAGCGCTGACATCTTCCAGAGGGCTGTACAGAGTATATTGTCTTGTCACTTAAAGAGGAACTCCATTGAAAATAATCTAATAAAAAAAGTGCTTTATTTTTACAATAATTATGTATAAATGATTTAGTCAGTGTTTGCCCATTACATTCTGACATTTATTACATGGTGACATTTTTACTGTTGGCAGGTGATGTAGCTGCTGCATGCTTTTTTGGCAATTGGAAACCGCTGTAAACAGCTATTTCCCACAATGCAACAAGGTTCACAGACAGGAAACTGCCAGGAGTACCATGGTCCTCAGAGTTTCTTGTGGGAGGGGTTTCACCACAATATCAGTCATACAGCGCCCCCTGATGGTCTGTTTGTGAAAAGGAATAGATTTGTCATGTAAAAGGGAGTATCAGCTACTGAGTGGAATAAAGTTCAATTTTTGGTCGGAGTTTCTCTTTAACTGTCCCTCAGAGGGGCTCTAAAATCTAATCCATACCATAGTCTTAGGTCTATGTATTTATCATGTAGTGTATGTATCGTAGTCTAGGGGCCAATTTAGGGGGAAGCCAATTAACTTATCTGTATGTTGTTGGCATGTGGGAGTAAACCCACGCAACCTGGAGAAAGCCCACGCAAACACAGGAAAAACATACAAACTCCATGCAGCAAGTGACATTCAAACCAGGGACCCAGCGCTTCAAGGCAAGAGAGTGCTGAATGCTACATCACCATGCTACCTTCTCAGCCCCTCCCCACCCTTACCTTCCTCTTTGCTCCCATCTCTTCTTTTCTCTCTTTTTCTATCCCTGCTTTTCTCATGTCTCTTCTTATCTTCCATTTCTCTCCCCTCTCATCCTTGCCTCTTTTATCTCACCTATTCCATTCCCTACTCTCCTTTTTCCCACCTCTCCTGTCATACCTCACGCTTCCTTTTCTCTCTCTTTTTACACTCTCCCTTCCCATCCTTTTCACTCCCGTCATTCGCTCCCCTCATCTCTGATCTTCTCTCCCTTGCCGTCCTCTCCTCCACTGTCCCCTCCCTTTTCCTCATCTCCTCTCCCCTTCACTACTTTTCTGCTTGTCTCCTCTTCCCTTTCCTTCTCTCCGTTTCCTTTCCATCCTCTCCTTCACTGACCTTTTCCTCTCCCCTTTCTTTTCCCCTCTCTCCTCTTCCCTTCTCTCAGAAACTTTTCCTCTCCTCATTCACTTCCGACCTTCTCCCCTGACCTTTCCTTTTCCCTCTCTTTCTATTCACTCCTCACCTGACCGTCTCTTCTCCTGTCCCCTTCCTTTCCCTCCTCTCCTCTTTTCTCCTCATACGACCTTCTCCTGTCCTCTCCTCTCCCCTCTATCCTCTTTTTCTCTCCCGACCTGGTCCTCTCTGTCCTCTCTTCCCCCTTCCTTGCTCGCCTTTCTTCTGCTCTACCATCCCTTCTCCTGTCTCCTTTCCCCCCTCCCGTTCCCTTCTCTCTTCTTCTCTCTTCCAACCTCCTCCTCTCCTGTCCTCTCTTCCCCTTCCCGTTTCTCCTCTCCTCTGCTCTCTCATCCCTTCCACAGCTCCTGTCCTCTCCTCTCCCTACCTTCTCCCCTCCTCGCATGTCAGTAGGTATGTCACAAGATTCCGCATGACTTATGCAGAGCATTTTCATTTCTCTGAAATAATAACAGTACACTATACCTTCTGACTGACATATAACCTCCACAAAGGGCTGACAGGTCAGGAAAGGGCTTGAGATGTGTCGGAGTCAGCCTGCTACCCTTCCCATTAGCCCTAATGCGGAGATCTGCACGTTTGTTGGTCAAGCAGCCTCTATTCCCTCCAGGCCCCACTGAGTCAAACACAAAAGTGTGGCTGTTTTGTGAGTGTTCCGGTGAAATGTTTTGCTACCTCGGCTGTTAAGGATTCCGGGCCTGGAGATGTTATACATTCTCCTGCCTGTCGATTCTCTGGCAGCTCTGTGCCTGGAATAGCAAATGGAGAAACCATCAAGCTTTTTCCTATAGGTGGTGAATATTAACCGAGGAGTCTGGCCTGTGATGGAGGCTCGCACAAGGCAGCTTTGTCTCCGAACCATTGATATGTGTCTGGCATTGTGTAGCGTCATCCGCAGGATGTGACTCCGGCCTCTCTGGAAATACTACCAGGAGGGGGGAGGGAACGAGTGAGTATCTCTGAGATATCAGATCTATCAGAAGCACCGAGACTGCTAATTCCTCTGATATTTATCAGTTCTGCGTCCCCTGTGTTATTACAATCACACGTCCTCATCTTCTCTCCCCTGATTGCGTGCTACAGCGATGGACTGCAGGCAAATCAGTGCCAGGAATTCAAATCAATACAAAATGGTACCCTTTGTAAGGAAGAACCACTATCAGAAATAAAAAAGAAATCTGTTTTTATTTTGAAGGAAACTGGATGTGACCAGAATATATGAGGCTGCCATCTTGAATTCCTTAAAAAAATGGACGTTTCATAATATCAGCATTTAGTAGTAGTGTTTTCTTTGGTAAAGGACACCTTAAGGGAGAGGGATATGGAGGCTGCCATATTTATTTCCTATTAAAGGAAATCTTAAGAAAAAAAAAAACTTACCTGGGGCTTCTTGCAGCCCCCTCAGTCATCCTGTGCCCACGCCATCCTTCCGAGACCCTCAGGCCAGCAGTGGCGACCCCGTTTCCCCATCCTCGTGCATGGCAGTGTTCTGGGCAGGCACAGTAGGGAAAATCGATCAGGGTGTGCACGGCTTAGAGCCCGCATATGCAGTAGCCTCTGACGGGCCACGACCGGCTAGTGGAAGGATGGCACAGGTACAGGTTGACTGCAGGGGGCTGCAAGAAGCCCCAGGTAAGTTAAACTGCTTTTTTTCACTTAAAGAGAAACTCCGACCAAGAATTGAACTTTATCCCAATCAGAAGTGGATACCCCCTTTTACATCAGAAATCTATTCCTTTTCACAAACAGACCATCAGGGGGCGCTGTAGGACTGATATTGTGGTGAAACCCCTCCAACAAGTAACCCCTCCCACAAGAAAAGTTCGAACTTTTGTGGGAAATAGCCGTTACAGCTGTTTCCAAATGCCAAAAACCATGCAGCAGCTACATCACCTGCCAACAGTAAAATGTTCACTGGAGTTCCTCTTTAAAGAGGAACTCCAGTGAACATTTTAGTGTTGGCAGGTGATGTAGCTGCTGCATGGTTTTTGGCAGTTGGAAACAGCTGTAACAGTAATTTTCCACAATGCAACAACGTTCACAGACAGGAAACTGCCAAAAAAAGTACGACCTTTTCTTGTGGGAGGGGTTTCACCACAATATCAGTCATACAGCGCCCCCTGATGGTCTGTTTGTGAAAAGGAATAGATTTCTCAAGTAAAAGGGGGTATCAGCTACTGATTGGGATAAAGTTCAATTTTTGGTCGGAGTTTCTCTTTAAGTGACCCTTTAAGCAATATCAGTTGTCTGGCTACACTTCTGATCTCTTTGCTTTCAGTAGTGTCTAAATAACTACAAGCATGTGGCTAATCCAAACATCAGCCAAACGTCTGCATGTTTGTTCATGGTCTATGGCAAAAAGTATCAGAAGCAGAGGATCAACAGGACAGCCAGGCAATTTGCACGGTTTCAAAGAAAATAAATACGGCAGCCTCTATTTAACCAGCATGCGTATTAGATGAACTGTCACAAATGTCTCCATCACTCTACCTTTTAGTTAGGCAGAGTTGACTGGACATTACCATATATGGAAATATTCATGACATAAAGGAATGGAATTCCCATACACAGGAACATGGTTAACCTTTAACATGATAATAGTATTCAATATGCGCATTTCTGGTCAAAGACACCGGTAATTGAATGAGGCATAACGTGACAATTAAACTACAGCATCCTACACTATTGTGCACCAAACGTGAGTTGTGCTACATGTGCAAGACGCATTAAATGAACCCCAATCCATTTTCACAATCACCCACATCCCCAGACCCCCCCTCCCCTCCCGAACTTACCTTCTTACAGTGTCCTGGAGGGGGGACGGGATGTGGGTGATCATGGAAGAGCAGCTGCCACAGGGATCCGGAGGGGCTGTACCTCTACAGTGACTCAGCATCATGGGAGAGGGCAGTAGGGATGGTCGGAAATGCCAAATTCTGATTCCCCAGAAATCCTTGTTTTCGTCAATTCCGGTTTTCCCATTTCCGAGGTGACCTTTTTGTCCTTTTTCCTTTCTCTGATTCACTAAATATTTCCGAGTTGATTCAGAAGTATTGGACCAATCAGAGAAAGCAGAATGTTACCACGGTAATCAGAATACCACGGACATTTTAGGCCAATCGCAAGACTCAGGAATACTCGATAGTATCAGAGTCTTGTGATTGGTCTAAAATCACGGCGGTAATCAGATTTCCACTGAAACATTCTGCATTCTCTGATTGGCCCAATGCTTCCGAATTCTGTGATAAATCGGTAAATCGGGTTTTCCGCGGAAATTGAATTTCTGAGTTCCAAATGGAAATGCTGATTTCCAATCGGACTTGCGAAAATTTCAATATCACGGAATCCGAATGAGTTTCCCTAGAGGGCAGGCCGACACTTTAATCTGAAGAGGCAAACACTGTGCCGGATGTTATCCAGCAACAGCGCCATCTAGCGACAGCCATTTTTCCTATGTCAGACTACATCAATGATGACCTCTTCACCTCGCTCTCCTCTCGCTTCTCCTCCTACTCTGACTGCTGTTAGTGTAAACACAGTACAAACAAGCTGCCCCTGTAATCTCTTCGCCTGATGCAAATGTTTCACCTTGCTTCATGAGAGAACCCGCCCCGTACTCTTCCTCTATTATATAGTACTATCAGATGATTTAAAGTCTTGGCTAATCAGAATATATATATATATACCCTCGTGATTTATGCCGTGTTATGCTGAGCCTTCACAAGCAGGCAGGAAACAGCCCCGGGCTAGCTTCCTTGCTCATGTGACTGCGGTGACACAGGTCACGTTTCCTACTGCACATAGCGGTACGGAGGACAGGTCTGCAGCATCATCATCTTCCGCACGCTGGGAGCATCGTCACCTTGAAGCTTACATCGATGAAGAAATAGCAATATTTTCATAATTACGTGTGTGTGATACATGCGAAGGCAACTTGCTGTGTTTATGTGAAAGGGAATTAACAAGTGTGATAACAAAAACACTATTATTCACCTTTCATAAACACTTACTCATAATGGGATAATGGTGGTTATTTATTATTACACAGAAGATCTGTGACATAGCAAAACAAACTTACAATAAAGTCATACAAAACAACACTCGCTAAGCATGCAAAGCAAGTATAACAAAAGCGAATAAATTGTGCCTTATGCACTTGTTGTGAGAAATCAAGTGCATCGATTCACTGAGAATGCAGCCGATCCATTCACTAGAGACCAGTGACATCACTAAGAAAGCAGCTTAACCATTCAATAGAGATCAGTGACATAGCTGAGAATGCAGCCTATCCATTCACTAGACACCGGTGAGATCACTGAAATGCAGCCTATTCCTTCACTAAAGGCCAGGGACGTCACTGTGGATGCATGCAGCCTATCCATTCTTGGGCAACCAGTGACATCACTGAGAATGCAGCTTTTCCATTCACTAGAGACCAGCAGGCATGGGCTTAAATTCGGCTAAGGGTGTCCCTCAGCGCCTCTCACGATGCGTTTCATGCGGCGGTCACGTGACTACAAACACTTACTCCTTCCGGGTTGAAGGTGGAAGTGTTTGTAATCACCTTACGCGCATGGAACGCATCGTGGGAGACAGGTAAGATTGACCCCCCCTCTGCCATGCACAGCATTACTGGGTGAAATCCGGATAGAACTATCCGAATCACCCTTAGCCGAATTTAAGACTATGCCTGGAGACCAGTAACATCACTGAGAACGCAGCCTATCCATTCACTACAGACCACTGACATCACTGAGAATGCAGCCTATCCATTCACTACAGGTCAGTGAGATCACTGAGAATGCAGCATATCCATTCACTAGAGACCAGTGAGATCACTGAGAATGCAGCCTATCCATTTACTAGAGGCCAATGACATCACTGAGAATGCAGCCTATCCATTCACTAGAGACCAGTGAGATCACTGAGAATGCAGCCTATCCTATCCATTGACTAGAGACCAGTGAGATCACTGAGAATGCAGCCTATCCATTCACTAGAGACCAGTGAGATCACTGAGAATGCAGCCTATCCTATCCATTCACTAGAGACCAGTGAGATCACTGAGAATGCAGCATATCCATTCACTAGAGACCAGTGAGATCACTGAGAATGCAGCCTATCCATTCACTAGAGACCAGTGACAATACCGAGACTGTAACCTATCCATCCACTAGAGACTAGTGTCCTGACATCACTGAGGATGCAACCTATTCATTCACTAGAGAACGGTAACACCACTGAGAATGCAGCCAATCCATTCACTAGAAACCAGTGACATCACTGAGAATGCAGCCTATCCATTCACAAGAAACCAGTGACATCACTGAGAACGCAGCCTATCCATTCACCAGAGACATCACTGAGAATGCAGCCTCCAGCCTATCCATTCACAAGAGACCAGTGACATCACTGAGAATGCAGCCTATCCATTCACAAGAGACCAGTGACATCACTGAGAATGCAGCCTATCCATTCACAAGAGACCAGTGACATCACTGAGAATGCAGCCTATCCATTCACTAGGGACCAGTGACACCACTGAGAATGCAGCCTATCCATTTGCTAGAGAGCGTGCATAAAAAAAAGGGCGCAGAGAAAAAAGGGCTTGGCTTGATAACGAAATGGCGCGGGTGGATAACAAAATCTTATAACGATAAACAGCGTTGTCAAACTTGGTTAATGATAAATACCATTGTAATCACAGATGGGAAATAATAATGAAAAGATATTAACATTAAAAATTGTTACGTAATTCAACAATACAGCTTAACTAACCCTACTCTCACACAGATCCCTAAGCTGGTGGTGCCTAAAACTAACCACTCCCCTGGTGGCGCCTAACCTTACAGAAATACTTAAGCCAAAAGTATCCAGCTTCAGGGGGCTGAGGGATGCCCCGGGTGAGTAAATATCATTTTTTTTTTGGGCTTAAGTATTCCTTTAATTCCCCCCCCCCCCCCTCGGTGGTGCCTAACCCTAACCCCCCAGTGCTGCCTAACCCTAACCACCCCCCTGGTGGTGCCTAACCCTAACCACTCCCCCTGCAGTTGCCTAACCCTAACCACTCCCTCTGCAGAAACACCCTTTTACACGTAGAAACGATATCTTTGATAATGTAAAATCTGTACATATAAACAAAAATAATATGACAAAAACTATAACTTTGCAGACATCTAAAACGCTAACTACTTCAAAAACTATAATGTTCTAATGTTGTTAACAATATTTTTCGTGGCACCCTTTTTTCTTCTTTTTTTGCCGTATTAACGATAATTGCATTAAAGTCTATGGCGGCGCCCTTTTCTTCCACCCTCATCCTGCGCCCTTTTTTCCTGCTACCCACTAGAGACCGGTGACATCACTGAGAATGCAGCCTATCCATTCACTAGAGACCAGTGACATCACTGAGGATGTAGCCTATCCATTCACTAGAGACCGGTGACATCACTGAGAATGCAGCCTATCCATTCACCAGAGACCAGTGACATCACTGAGGATGTAGCCTATCCATTCACTAGAGACTGGTGACATCACTGAGAATGCAGCCTATCCATTCACTAGAGACCAGTAACATCACTGAGGATGCAGCCTGTCCATTCACTATCACTAGAGACCAGTGACACCACTGAGAATGCAGCCTATCCATTCACTAGAGACCAGTGACATCACTGAGAATGCAGCCTATCCATTCACTAGAGACAAGTGACATCACTGAGGATAAAGCCTATCCATTCACTAGAGACTTGTGACACCACTGAGAAATGAATGCAGCCTATCCATTCACTAGAGACCAGTGACATCACTGAGAATGCAGCCTATCCAATCACTAGAGACCAGTAACACCACTGAGAATGCAACCTATCCATCCACTAGAGACCAGTGACATCACTGAGAATGCAGCCTATCCATTCACTAGAGACAAGTGACATCACTGAGGATAAAGCCTATCCATTCACTAGAGACCAGTAACATCACTGAGGATGCAGCCTGTCCATTCACTAGAGACCAGTAACATCACTGAGGATGCAGCCTATCCATTCACTAGAGACAAGTGACATCACTGAGGATGCAGCCTATCCATTCACTAGAGACCAGTAACATCACTGAGGATGCAGCCTGTCCATTCACTAGAGACCAGTAACATCACTGAGGATGCAGCCTATCCATTCACTAGAGACCAGTAACATCACTGAGAATGCAGCCTATCCATTCACTATCACTAGAGACCAGTGACACCACTGAGAATGCAACCTATCCATTCACTAGAGACCAGTGACATCACTGAGAATGCAGCCTATCCATTCACTAGAGACAAGTGACATCACTGAGGATACAGCCTATCCATTCACTAGAGACTTGTGACACCACTGAGAAATGAATGCAGCCTATCCATTCACTAGAGACATCACTGAGAATGCAGCATATTCATTCACTATCACTAGAGACCAGTAACACCACTGAGAATGCAACCTATCCATTCACTAGAGACCAGTGACATCACTGAGAATGCAGCCTATCCATTCACTAGAGACCAGTGACATCACTGAGAATGCAGCCTATCCATTCACTAGAGACCAGTGAGATCACTGAGAATGCAGCATATCCATTCACTAGAGACCAGTGAGATCACTGAGAATGCAGCCTATCCATTCACTAGAGACCAGTGACAATACTGAGACTGTAACCTATCCATCCACTAGAGACTAGTGTCCTGACATCACTGAGGATGCAACCTATTCATTCACTAGAGAACGGTAACACCACTGAGAATGCAGCCAATCCATTCACTAGAAACCAGTGACATCACTGAGAATGCAGCCTATCCATTCACAAGAAACCAGTGACATCATTGAGAACGCAGCCTATCCATTCACCAGAGACATCACTGAGAATGCAGCCTCCAGCCTATCCATTCACAAGAGACCAGTGACATCACTGAGGATGCAGCCTGTCCATTCACTAGAGACCAGTAACATCACTGAGGATGCAGCCTGTCCATTCACTAGAGACCAGTAACATCACTGAGGATGCAGCCTATCCATTCACTAGAGACAAGTGACATCACTGAGGATGCAGCCTATCCATTCACTAGAGACCAGTAACATCACTGAGAATGCAGCCTATCCATTCACTATCACTAGAGACCATTGACACCACTGAGAATGCAACCTATCCATTCACTAGAGACCAGTGACATCACTGAGAATGCAGCCTATCCATTCACTAGAGACAAGTGACATCACTGAGGATACAGCCTATCCATTCACTAGAGACTTGTGACACCACTGAGAAATGAATGCAGCCTATCCATTCACTAGAGACCAGTGACATCACTGAGAATGCAGCATATTCATTCACTATCACTAGAGACCAGTAACACCACTGAGAATTCAACCTATCCATTCACTAGAGACCAGTGACATCACTGAGAATGCAGCCTATCCATTCACTAGAGACAAGTGGCATCACTGAGGATGCAGCCTATCCATTCACAAGAGACCAGTAACACCACTGAGGATGCAGCCTATTCATTCACTAGAGACCAGTGACACCACTGAGAATGCAGCCTATCCATTCACTGGAGACCAGTAACATCACTGAGGATGTGGCCTATCCATTCACTACCACTAGAGACCAGTGACACCACTGAGAATGCAGCCTATCCATTCACTACCACTAGAGACCAGTGACACCACTGAGAATGCAGCCTATCCATTCACTAGAGACCAGTGACACCACTGTGAATGCAGTCCATTTACTAGATGGTAAATTGGCAGTAAATAGTAACCCATTTTTGTACTAAAAAGACACTAAATGCTCATATACATTCTACCATATATTAATGTAATAATTCAGTAATTTACAGATAACATTATGCAAACATGAGTCTTGTAAAGTGAACAGTCCAAGTAAAACACTTTGCAGTCTGACTATATAACTCTAATGAAAAGACTTCTTGTGCACCTCTCATACTTCCTGCGCATAATAATACTGTCTCTAAATATTTTATACAAATTCCCATAAAAGTAATTTTCAATGTGCATATTTGTAAATTCTGTTCTGGCATCAGTGTATAAGCAGTTAGAGCAGGAGTTTGTACAACGGTCTAAATACATAACCTTAAGAAAAGGTGGGGGGGAAAGGCTGCGCGTCCCTAAACACATGCTGCAAGTAAATGGTTTATCGCACAGGCATACACCGCCTCTGCTAGACTGAAAGATGCATGCCCTGCATCCAAGACAAGTGCTAACATTTATTAAACTAGGAGGAACTTTAGCTTCCAATATGGTTTGCATGCAAAGTATATTATACTAGACACTTGCGCCACGGTGAGGCAAACCTCCAGGCAAGTGACCTAACCTAAATTTAAAACCTTGGGAGCAGCTAAGCAAAAAAAATGTGTAACTTACATTTGGTTGAACAGCGAGGAGAACGCCAGCGCATACCACTAAGGCTGCATCCGAAATGACCACCAGCTCAGTGTGCAGCACCTAAATAGATTTTCTGCACACTTTGCATTCAATTCAGATGCAAATCATATGCAAATCTGCTACTACTCATTATGCAAACAGAAAACTCAGGAGGAGGGGCTGCTTTCTGTTTCATTCTGCACTGCACAGCTTGTTTCTTCATCAGCCCTGATAAAATTCCCGACTGAGCATTCAGTCTGGCTTTGCTCAGGAATATTTATAGCTCAGTCTGTGTTCTCTCATGTCTTTTCAAGCCCAAGCCTGCCCTCTGCTGGCTCTGCTCAGGAATCATTATAGCAAAGCCAGACTGAATGCTCAGTTGGGGATTTGATTATGTCTGATAAGAAACAAGCTGTGCAGTGCAGAATGAAACAAAAAGCATGGTAGGTGTTTTCTCTAATGTTACCACTGATCTATATGGTAAACTACATGAGGGTGCTTCGTCTCTGATTCACTTTAAAAACTGAAAAGTTCTAAAATGTGAGTAAAAAAGTAGCATCAATCTTTTTTGAGTATTTTCCTGCTGAGGGCTCAGAAATATTTTATGGATAGGAGGTGTGTAAAATATCTCCTGGGAGATAAATCAGGAGAAAAGTTAATTAAATAGGGGTCTAGAAGATAATTCATGAAATAATGGAATATATCGAGTTGAAAATCCGTCTGTATCCCCAGCACACTATTTTTGTTTTCAAATGTATACACCTGTTAGGGCTTGTTAATGAATACCTTGCTTTATTTTTGAATAGTCTGGGAGGTTATTGTTGTGAGGCACAGAATAGGCTGAAC
Source organism: Hyperolius riggenbachi (assembly GCF_040937935.1). NCBI lineage: Eukaryota > Metazoa > Chordata > Amphibia > Anura > Hyperoliidae > Hyperolius > Hyperolius riggenbachi. The sequence continues at coordinate 451,507,878 of NC_090649.1, forward strand.
TTCATTTTACATTTCCTGCAGTCTTTCATTTTATTTTTTTTACATACCAGTATGTTGAATTTATTTTTTGAAAAACTGTACCTATTAGTACTTTTCATTTAAACTCTATCCTCCTTTACTTTGGAACAGTCGGGTTATTGTTGAGAGGCACTTAGTAGGCTGAGGTTGAGTTCCATTTTTGTGTTTATTTATTCAGTTATGCATTTTACTTTTTATAATAAACTAAATGAATAATAAATAATAAAAGAAAAAGTTTGAATGAAGCACAATGACATCTATCTCTCACCCACCTGTTTCTACTTTCTGAGCTAACCTCAAGAGTACATCTCTATGGTGTAATTAGTTTTTAATTCTAACATCACTGAAAGTTTTCATTTTGAAAATATTTTATTTTTCAGGAGGGAAGAACATTACATAGAATCCACAGACACAAAATAACGTAACATTTATATTCAGCACTGGTAGACGAAGGGCAGCAGGAGAGAGAAGGCATATGCCAGACCAGTTGATGATTTCAGACAATGATAGACAATAAAAATAATTGTAGGAAATTGAGAGAACCTATGATAATGCAAACAAAAGCCAACTAAGCCCATCAACCCCTTATTTTGTCTAAAGTGTGTGGGATTAAATAAAGGGAGGAGTCCAAGGCACAGAGGGAGGAGACTCTCGATTTGTGGTGAGTAAGATCTGGTGGATCATCGAACAGCAGTATCTCTTGTGTAAGATGAAAAGATTCTATAATCCGTTGTTTAATAGGCGTGGTTAGAGTATCTACACAGCCCGGGCCGGCCTTAGGTTTCACAGCGCCCTGAGCGGAACCTGATTTGTGCCCCTCCCCCTCTTCTTCCCATGTACATATACACGCACGCACGCACTTATACACACACACACATGCAATTCCCCTTTTCTCCTGAGATATCTCCTAGAACAGTGGTTCCCAACCTTTTTGACGTTGTGACACAAATGCTCAGATCTCCATGACACGTCATGTATGTTTAATAGAAAAAAATACTATTAATAACCACGAATGGATGGAAAGAGTGCATTGTCCTGAATACACTTAAAAATGAAGGCTAAAACCTTTCAGGATTATTATTAAAAACAATCAGGGGGGCAGTTAGCCGCCTCCCCTCCCCCTTCCCCCATTTAGAATGAAAGCACAGCACTGATAATTTGCACCACGCGTTATAGCCGCAGTTCGCTCCCCCCCCAAAACGCCCTCAGACTCAGTATAGGTAGGTAGCCAGGTAGAGGTGCCCCCAGTATAGGATCTCATGTGTAGGTGCCCTCAATATAGGTTGCCAAGCATAGGTGCCCCCAGTATAGGAAGTCAGTTGAAGGTCTCCCTCCCCCAATAGGTAGCCAGGCGTAGGTGCATCCAGGCTCCAGTATAGGTAGCCAGGCGTTGGAGCCCTCAGTAAAGGTAGCCAGCTATAGGTGCTCTCAGTATAGGAAATCAGGTGTAGGTGGCCTCAGTATAGGCAACCAGCTATAGGAGCCCCCTTGGAAGCTGGCGCCCTGAGCGACCGCTCCGGTCGCTCATAGCAAAGGCCGGCTATGTACACAGATTTTCCAAGCTTCGAAAATCATTTGGTGTGAATATGCTTTTGAAGGGATGTCTTTAAATACAAGAGAAAAAACAGGGTATAAAGTTAGTATTAACTAACTGTTGCTATATAGTGGTGGGGGGAGATACTAGGGAGGACCCGCCCTTCCAGTGATGCTTAGCCAAGGTTATTTAGTTATGCAGAATTTTCCTCCCAGAGCATTCTGGGAGACCAGGCATTATTTTCACTGGCTTTGGAATTTTCAGGAACAAACGTTCTGCAGAGCTGCACCTGACAGGATTAAATATGTTACCCCTGTGATAAATTTCAGAATGTAAATCAGGGTGAGGAAAGATTTTACAATGGCCAAACACTGACTTAAAGGGAGTCTGAAGCCTACATAAGAACAACAAAAAACAGATACATACCTAAGGCGAGGGAAGGCTCTGGTTCCTATTGAGCCTTCCCGTTCCTCTCCTCATCCTATCGTTCTTGTGCTGTCTCCCCATTAGCAGTATCCAACCAATCGGTTAGAGAGTGCTCTCGTCTGCCGCGGGAGGCTTTCGGAAGTCTTCGGGGGCACTTTGGCTCCCTAAGACGGGCCTTTCCATACTGCACATGTGCGCTACCTTGCACACTCATGCATGCGCAGTATGAAAGTGCCCATCTTCGGGAGCACAAGTATTCCAAAGCCTCCCGTGGCAAGAGATTTGAACCTATGGGGGAACGAGGAGATAAGAAGAGGAACGGGGAGGCTCTATAGGACCCTAAGCCTTCCCTCTCCTTAGGTGAATGTCTGTTTTCTGTTTATTTAGGGTTCAGATTCAGTTTAATAATTTTTAAATGAATATCGTAAAACCATAATCAGTTGTATTCACTATGTTATTCCCACTACAGTTCCTCTTTAATGCCTGGTCCCAGAACAGTTCCTGGAGTTCTCCCTTAAGTAGCCGGAGGCGCTTTTCCCGGGAAGTGTAATAATCTTTGCAGGTAAGCAGCTGTACTTCTGCCGAGTGCATTACGGAATGATTTATCGGGCAGTAGTCAATCTTCTTCTTTACTTTGTAGAGAAATTGGCTTTGTGGCATCTGGACATTCTCCCCGCAAACAGCCAGAGACATAATAACCGCAGCCTCTTCCCTCTCTCCGCAATATCCCCCTAATGCAGTCCTTCCGAATCAGCGGCCGCCTCGCTCAGCACCGGATCTGATTCAATCTACAGGGGCTTCGGGGGAAACAAACTCACACAGCACAACCGATTGTTGACATTTTCAGAGTTGTTCTCCTCTCCGTGTCCCGAGAATCTGAGCGAATCGGACAAGTGAACTAATTTTTTTCGCCATCAACTGAGCTGAACTTTAAAGGACCATTATCACAAAAAATTATAGAATTTAAATTACATGTGTACACATACTTAAAGAGTAACTGTTAGGCATTAAATACAAAATTAATTTTCTATTGCAGGCTGTCACAACGTTAAACAGGATGCTAACCAGGCAAATAAAAACAATCTTACTTTTTTCCAATTAGGTCTTCTCTCCCCATGCTCCCAGGCTCTATAAACGTACGCACGGCCGCAGAAGAGAAGTGACAGGCATGCTGTATCAGCCTGATTGGCTGAAGCCTCTGTCACTCACCTCTCTGTGCTGCGATTGGCTGCCTGATCTCCCCTTCACTCTTCATCTTTCAGCCGCTGTTATTGCGCAGAGAGGGGGCCAGAGGCTGTCTCCTGTCACTGCCTCGGCTCCCCTCCTCCAGAGGCATGTCCGCTTTCCCCCTCTGCCCTTCTGCTGCTTGCTGCCCGCTGCCTTCTCCCTCTTGCCCGTGCTGAATTTTGGGGAAAGATAAAGGCGGTGCACACAAACTCCCAGAATAATGGTTCCAGGCACTGCAGTTCCCTTCTATACTCTCTGCACTGCCGCCGGCGGATTGCCGGGACAGAATCCGGCAAACTGGTGGAGTAGGAGGTGTCTGGGAAAGGAGGAATTGCTAGAGAAGGGTGAAAAGCATGCGCTGAAATGCTCATAGGCTTGAAGGAGTGTTTATTTATCTTTGTATGTGTCAGAGTGGTGCAACTAAATATTTTGAATTAAAAAAATGTTTGGTTTGGGTCCGCTTTAAAAGAAACCTGAAGAATCTAAAAAAATTAAAAAAAAAAAAAAAGGGTTTCACTCATCTGGGACCGCCCTGTGCCCGCAACGTTACCAAACGATCCTCCAGTCCCCCGCCGCAGCTCCCTTTCGCTTTGCTGAGTCCCATCCACTCCGTGGCCGCGTGCTTCCTCATTCGCGCTACCTTTGCCGGGAGTGTCCTGCGCAGGCACAATAGAGATTTTCGGCCATGGAAGCTTGTACAAGGATGCGCATGCCCAGAGCCAAGCAGGCGCAGTGGATGTCAACTTGCAAGTCGGCAAGAACGAAAGTGAGCCACAGCGCGGTACCGGAGGATCATTTGGAAATGTCACGGGCACAAGGTAAGTGAAACCCCCTTTTTTTTTTCTGCTTTCAGGTCTGCTTTAAACAATTACAAGGTAGGTTGAATGTTTTACTGTCTCTAATCAGTGGCATCTTATCAGTGGCATAGCAAAGGAGCTGTGGGCCCCGATGTAAGTTTTACAATGGGGCCCCCCAAGCACTCTATACATAACAATTGATACGGCGCGCCAAAACCTGCCAAGGACAACCACAGTGTCAGAGGTGCAAGAAGAGGGTGGGGAACAGCTTGTTAATGATTACTGCTATTCAAAGTATCTATAGAAAAGATTATTATGAGCACAGGACCAATAGAGAGCTAATACTGTAGTTGAGGGAGGGCCCTCCTGGGCCCCTCTGGCCCAAGGGCCCTGATGCGGTCGCAACCTCTGCAGCCCTTATTGCTACGCCCCTGCAGCTTATTAAGTGTCCCAGAGTTAGAAAAAGATCCATAGTTCATGTATTTTTTCTCTCCCTGCCCTCAGAAGTTGTATCCTGCCAGGAAAAGTTTTATGGCTGTAATTTGCTGATCAGTGATTTTTACTATATTCCTGACAAGGTATCGACAAGGCAGAAGCTGTCACTTCCATGCCTAGGAATTAACTCTTTCAGGCATCAAAATAAAACAAGTGAAACAGCCTAGTTATTAATATGTTTTGTACTGTACATACACATGTTTATCTCATCATGCCACATATCGCGCCGGGGTTCACTTTAATATGAAGTATGTTTCTACCAGAGAAAAATGCACTGTAAATTACTTTTATCCTATGTTCCTCTCACTTACAGGAGGCAGTAAAATCTGACAGGTTCTGGACTTATTCATCTCCCCATGGGGGATTCTCAGTATTTTCTTTATTATTTACAAATGCACTGCATGGAAAGAATCTATACAAAGATGCTATTTACTTGCACAACATTTTAGCAGCTGGACTGAGCAACTGCCGTTCAGTAAGTGCTTTTGAAAATATAAAGAAAACCCCGAGAATCCCCCATGAGGAGATGGACTAGTCCAAAATCTGACAGATCTATCAGATTTTTGCTGCCTACTGTAAGTGACAACAACACGGCACAAAATTAATTGACAGTCCATTTTACTCTGCAAGAAATGTAATTTTTATAGAGATGCATTTTACAGGTTACAGTTGTTCACAATAGTGGTCCTTTAAGAAACAAACGAGCTTACAGAACATCTATGAGGACTGTACATTTTGTGCTGTGTCTACCTAAAGAAAATATGGGTCTTACATGTTTTCTGCACTTAAGATGTAAAATCTACAGTATATTCAAGTCATTCTGTAATTAAGTGCCATAAATACTTATATTATCCTGTATTCAGTCTGTAGCTGCTATAAAAGTCTGCACAAAGCAGGAAGTAATATTTATTGCTTTCCTTTTCACTTGTGCAGCTTCGTTGGGCCTACTTTTTTAAAGCATTTATTCCATAGAGAGGAGGAACCGAGGACATCCACAGGAATGCTGGCTCTGCTTATGCATGATTGGGAAAAAAACATACACACACACACAATCAGATATCATCACATACACATACATATGGATCATCACATTCATGCATGCATGCGCGCGCACACACACACGCGCACGCACGCACGCACGTACGCACACACACACACACACACACACTGTAAAAACACATGGATGGGCAACACGGTGGCATAGTGGTTAGTGCTCTCACCCTGCAGCGCTGGGTCCCCGGTTTGAATCCCAGTCAGGGCACTATCTGCACAGACTGTTTGTATGTTCTCCCTGTGTCTGTGTGGGTTTCCTCTGGGCACTCTAGTTTCCTAGGCCCTAGACTATGATACACACATGACACAATACATACATAGACATATGACTATGGCAGGATTAGATTGTGAGCTCCTCTGAGGGACAGTTAAGTGACAAGACTATGTACAAGACACACACACACACACACACAGTACATATACACACACACATACACACTGTACATACACACACACACACACACGAATGAAGATAACTATACACAACACACTGTACATACACACACACACACATACACACTGTACATACACACACACACACTGTACATATACACACACACATACACACTGTACACACTGTACACACTGTACACACACACACACACACACACACACACACACACACACACACTGTACATATACACACACACATACACACTGTACATACACACACACACACACACACTGTACATATACACACACACATACACACTGTACATACACACTTACACAATGTACATATACACACACACATACACACTGTACATATACACACACACATACACACTGTACATATACACACACACATACACACTGTACATACACACACACACACATACACACTGTACATACACACACACACACACACACACACACACACACACACACATGAATGAAGATAACTATACACAACACACTGTACATATATACACACACACACACACTGTACATACACACATACACATACACACACACACACACACACACTGTACATACACACACACACACACACACACACACTACATATACACACACACACATACACACTGTACACACACACACACACACACTGTACATATACACACACACACACACGAATGAAGATAACTATATGGAAGTTTATGAGATAATTAATCATTCTCTCCACTCATTTTCTTTCTCCCCCAGTTAAGGATTCCCTCCATCTTGTTTCATTGTTTCTTGAAGTCTTGGGAAAGAAATGTCAGCACAATTAATCACAGCCGGAGGCGCTGGCAATGCTGCGGGCTGTGGACTGCTATTGTCATATCTGAAAGTTACAATTTATGAGATGTTAGGTCTGAGCCCAAACACAGTGGCTGAGAAATCCATCACTTATCCTAAATACCAGCCAGCCACAGAGTTACAATGAACTGCCGACACTACTTTTTCCGGTCTGTGAGCTGCCCTAAACCATCACCCCGTATCCCTCCGCAGTTGCCAATCACCAGTCCTCACATCACAGAGGGGACTATTTACTCATCAGCATGTGGGAACCAATGGGAGAGCCTCCACTCCTCTCCTTATATCATCACTGGTTACTAATAACTCACGTGGAACAGAGAGGAAAAACAAAGTCAGTTCTGCTATTCCTCTTTTTGCCAAAACAGGACTAGGATGTCTGCTTCTATTGCTGGAGCCACTCGTACACAATCTACTCCGTGCTTCTGCGCAAACGTGGTCACGCTCATGCCCAGGGCCGGATTTCTGGAAAGGCTACAAAGGCCGAGGCCTTGGGCGGCTGCTGCCCGGGGGGACCTGGACATGAAAGAGGAGTTCCTACATAGGAAAGAGAAGGCTGAAAATAGGGAGCATCACATGAGAAAGGGAAACTGATGCCCAAGTGAGCTGTACATGAATTGGAGGGGCTGCTGTACATGGATGATACACATGGAAGAGGGGGATGCACATGGAATGGGAGAAGCTGCTGTACATGGATGATGTACATGGAAGAGGGGTCTGCACATGGAATGGGAGGGGCTGCTGTACATGGATGATACGCGTGGAAGAGGGGACTGCACATGGAATGGGAGGGGCTGCTGTACATTGATGATACACATGGAAGAGGGGGCTGCACATGGTGTGAGAGGGGCTGCTGTACATGCATGATACACATGGAAGAGGGGGCTGCACATGGAATGGGAGAAGCTGCTGTACATGGATGATATACATGGAAGAGGGGGCTGCACATGGAATGGGAGGGGGGCTGCTGTACATGGATGATACACATGGAAGAGGGGGCTGCACATGGTGTGGGAGGGGCTGCTGTACATGGATGATACACATGAAAGAGGGGGCTGCACATGGTGTGGGAGGGGCTGCTGTACATGGATGATACACATGGAAGAGGGGGCTGCACATGGTGTGGGAGGGGCGCTGCTTCACAAGAAAGGGGAACTGCAACATACTCGGCTTAGGGGCACAAAAAGTATAAATCTGGCCTTGCTCGTGCCTGAAAGGGAGTCCTAGAGGGACTGCCTGGATCTGGAGGGTCCTAGTGAGCCGCAGAAGCAGCGGACAGGACACGGGAAGGCTCTACAGCATACAGACGTTTCATCTTCTTAGGTATGTATGTCTTTTTTACCCAAGGTTTGCCTTATGTTCCCTTTAAACAGGTAACAATTCCTGTTTTAAAAACGTGGTCATGTGACCTAAAGCAACACAGCTGAAGGAATCTTATTGGCTGGTACTACTGATCTTGGCTAAAAACTATCAATGTGTGTGTGTGTCCGTGCGTATGCATATGTGTGTGTGGTGTTTTTGTATGTGTGTGTGCGCGTATGTGTGTGTGCGGTGTGTGTGCATTTGTATGTGTGTGGCGTGTGTGTGTGATATTTTTTCTGGAAAGATCAAAGCCTGCAGCTCTGTAAATCTATTTAGCTCAGGCAGCAACATTTTTAGAGTTCCAAAGCCAGTAGAGAAGATCTCTGGTCTTCCAGAATGCTTTGGGAGGTGAGTTATGCATAATAAAAAGCCTAGGCTAATGCTGCATACACACTTGAGATAAGAGTCTTTGGAAAAGGCAAGATCACAGACCAATTTTGCCCCATTCCATGTAGTATGAGAGCCATACCTTCACAGTCTATTCTATGGAGCTGCACTCCCCATCAGCTAAAATCGTTGCAAGATGCTGCACACATTCAAAAGATCATTATCTGCAAAAGATCTCTTCCTGCAAAAGATCCATTCCTGCAAATTGCATTCATAGTCTATGAGATCTGCAGATCCTCATACACACCTTGTTTAACAGGCAATCATCTGCAGATCATCTGCAGATCAGATCCACCAGGATGGATTTTCAGATCTGCAGATGATTGCGAGATATGCAGATGAAGTCTGTTAACCCATTCGCGTTCCGTGGTTTTCACTTGAGAAATGTTCACCTCCCATTCATTAGCCTATAACTTTATCACTACTTATCACAATGAACTGATCTATATCTTGTTTTTTCCGCCACCAATTAGGCTTTCTTTGGGGGGTACATTTTGCTAAGAGCCACTTTACTGTAAATGCATTTTAACAGGAAGAATAGGAAAAAAACGGAAAAAAATCATTATTTCTCAGATTTCAGCCATTATAGTTTTAAAATAATACATGCCTCCATAATTAAAACTCACGTATTGTATTTGCCCATATGTCCCGGTTATTACACCGTTAAAATTATGTCCCTATCACAATGTATGGCGACAATATTTTATTTGGAAATAAAGGTGCATTTTTTCCGTTTTGCATCTATCACTATTTACAAGTTTAAAATAAAAAAATATAGAAATATTTCATCTTTACATTGATATTTAAAAAGTTTAGACGCTTAGGTAAATATTTACATGTTTTTTTTTTATTTATTGTAATGTTTTTTTTTATATTAAAACATTTTATTTGGGTATTTTTGGGTGGGTGGGATGTGATTTATAGTTTTATAATGTAATTGTGTGTTGTTTTCAATTTTTTTTACTTTTAGTTGTAGTTTTACAACTAAAGATGGCGGCCATGAGTTTGTTTACATGACGTCACTCTAAGCGTAACATACGCTTAGAGTGACGCAGTGGGGAGGCAACGGCCAGAAAAAGCACAGCTTCCGAGAGAAGCTGTCGCTTTTTCAGCGGGGGAGAGGAATCAGTGATCGGGCACCATAGCCCGATACATTGATTCCGTGGCTACCGAATCCGCGGCCGGGAGTGCGCGTGCACGATCGGCCGCGGGAGCGCGCGGTAGCGCGCATGGTTTCTGGACGTAGTTTCTACGTCCAGAAACCAAAATAGGTTAAACAAGGTGTGTACTGTGTATGAGGATCAGCAGATCTCATAGACTATGAATGCATTTTGCAGGAATGGATCTTTTGCAGGAAGAGATCTTTTTCAGATAATGATCTTTTGAATGTGTACGGGCATCTTTGTGTGCAGCATCCTGCAAAGATTTTATCTGATGGGGAGTGCAGCTCCATAGAATAGACTGTGTAGAGTATGGCTCTCATACTACATGGAAGATGGTAAAATTGGTCTGTGATCTTTCATTTTCCAAAGACTTTTATCTCAAGTGTGTATGCAGCATAAGCATCACTGGGAGGGTGGGGCTGCATGTCAATAAACAGCAATATATAGCTATAGTACTGTAAATGTTTCTGGTGCTGAAACAAGGACATTTAATGTAAGTGGGTATCCTGAATAATTTACTGCATTCTACTCTATGTCACTACGGTGCCTCTTTAATGAATACATGATACGGGGTCCCCTGGTGCATGTGGCTCCTCCGTCACGTCAGTCCTTGGCATGTAGCGCTGTCGTGCTGCACGGTAATGGCTGCCTATCCCAGCGGCTCGCAGAGATGGAACAGTGAACAGTTACAGGGTGATTCATCACATCTTGTTAGTGGTTAACCTGTTAGCACTTCCCCTCTAACCCGTAAAATCCCCTCAGATTGGCAACTACAGTGAGACGTGTCTGTGAGAACATTAATAAAACATGATACATTACCCACCAAGAGCTCCATAATCTAATTGCTCAATGCTCAAGGAAAGGAGCTGTCAGCCCATTCCCCACCTCTGCTCAGAAGATGGAAGGCAAATCATTCTCTAATATGGAAGCGCTTCGAGTGGGCCTGTTAGCGGGAGTCTGCCATGTTTGTAGCCTGCCACCTCGGCCTGACTGCAGGTGCGGCAGGCCGAAGCAAGTAAATTGGTCGTAATGCGCACCTGGCAAATTGGGTGCCGCCATAGGCCACATTGCAATTTGATTGATGAGTGGGCAGGAGGTCCGGCGTATCATTTCTTCCCTGATAAACACTGCCTGGCTGTATTCTTCTCCTACTGTGCCTATGGTTGGATTTGAGACAAGGCCACAAAGGCCATGGCTTAAGGCGCAGGAATCAAGGGGCGGACAGCGGCCTAATACATTAATGCAGTTAAAGTGAACCAGAGACGATGCACCCTCATGTATTTTACCATATATATCAGTGGGAACATTAGAGAAAACACCTACCCTGCTCTCTGTTTCATTCTTCACTGCTCAGCCTGCTTGTTATCAGCCCTGATAAAATCCCCGACTGAGCACTCAGTCTGGCTTTGCTCAGGAATCATTATAGCTGAGTCTGTCTTCTCTGATGTCTTTTCAAGCCCAAGCCTGCCCCCTTCTGGCTCTGCTATAATGACTCAGCTATAATGATTCCTGAGCAAAGCCAGACGGAATGCTCAGTCAGGGATTTTATCAGGGCTGCTAACAAGCAAGCCGAACAGTGAAGAATGAAACAGAGAGCAGGGTAGGTGTTTTCTCTAATGATCTCCTGATATATATGGTAAAATACATGAGGGTGCTTTGTCTCTCTGGTTCACTTTAAACCGTCAAACATGTAAACTGCAGCAGTCACAAACCCAGTCCGCGGCCGCCCTGCTTCCACAGGGGCGAGCAGTGGGACACTGGTCTTGTGCTCCCCCCATCCTGTGCTCCCCCAAGGCACAGCACATAATGGGGGGATCACAGGACCAGGGAAATACAGGATGGGGGTGCACAAGACAAGAGCATAGGACCTGAGCAACAAACGGGATAGGAAGCACATGTGGGTGGTGCATAGGAGGCCAGGGGTTGGTGGCAGTGGGTAAAATGTCCATATCCTGCCCTGGCTGTACCCCTTCCACTCTAACATGCGCTGTTCGTCGTCCATCGACCCCTCTCCATAGCAACAGAATGTGTGGCTAGCTTGAAAGCTAGCAACATGTCTACACAGCTTCTGCCACTGTCATCTGAAGGATCGATTTCCAATCCTTGCCGGGCAACAGTGGTCAGATGTGTGTGCTTAGCTTTATGCCTGGTACAAATTTCCCAATGTTGGATAATTTACAACATGATCTGCATGAAAAATATGAAAAACTATGCGCTCGGCGGGAGTTTGTAAATTCTGATCTGGCGGGCTCGGAAGTTCACTGGATCAGCCAAATTGCCACTGAAGTGAATAATAATGTATTCCTCATCTCCACAGAGGATATTTCCCTGTGACTGGCTGCCGCTGGCCGAATCGCTTTGATTTAAAGGACGCTGTTAATCATCCGCGCGCCTGATTATTCCGAATAATCACGTTTGAAATTTCTATTTAATCATGTAAATTGTCGAGCAATTACATTCCAAATGGGCATTGATCTGACGGGGTCCCACTGGGGTGGTATGTCTTAAATGTTTATAATAAATTCATGTTTTCAATAAAGTTTTTTTTTTTTTCATCTTAGCTTTATGTCATGACTGGTCATTGACGGAATGATAATTTTTTCTACAGGTTTAATTCAATGGTGGTCGACTCACTAGTTATACAGGTGCCCAGTAACAGTTTATTTTTTAACCAATGATCATATTTTCGATAAGATCATTCAGAATGAGTGAAGAGATTGTATTTTAGGAGGAACTTTAACCTAGGATTGCACTTCATCCCAATCAGTAGCCGATACCCCCTTTCTCTTGAGAAAACTTCAAATAGATCATCAGGGACATCTGTGTGGCTGATGTTGTGGCGAAGCCCCTCCCACAGTGTGATGTCATGACCATGGTCCTGACAGTTTGCTGTCTATGAACCTCGTTGGGAAAAAACAGCTTTTTCCAACTGCCAAGCAAGCAATATCTCCCTCCGTCCGTAGAACTCTCAGTAACGAACATTCCGTACAGATCACCTAACAGGACTAAAGATGTCACCACCAGTGGTAAATTTCAGAATGTAAATTAGGGAGAGGAAAGATCTTACAATGGGCAAACATTGACTAAATAATCTAAAAATACATATTGTAAAAAATAAGCAATGTTAATTATGTTATTTTCACTACAGTTAATCTTTAATCATTTCACACCACATAAATACTCTAACTTGCGATCATTGCTCCACCTAACTTCCGCCTGCACAGTAGAGTGGACCTGATCAGGCTCAGCTATTTCCGCTGGAGCCCATTGGAAAGCCATTATAGCGCATGTGCTGGAGCCGGTAAGGTAGCCGACAAGCTTGTCTGCTGTACTTTCGGGGGAGCCAGCGCTGGGTCTCGGAGGGTGAAGAGGATGGCGGAAGCCTCATTAGGATCCAGAGGTTTCACCTTTCCGAGGTAAGTACCCCTCAGGGGTTGTCTCTTCTTGTTACAGTTTTACTTAACGGAAACGATCAATAATGTGCTGATTCAGCTTCTCAGATCTGAATAGTCTGATTGAAAATACGATTGTTCCTTTAACTACTTTGGCGTTTTGGACGTATAATATACATCCAAAAAGCCGCATATGTGCACCCGCGGCCAATCGCGTGCGTGCACGCGCGCTCCAGGCCCACGGTTCGTCGTTAGCCAGGAAATCTGTGAATCGGGCCATGGTGCCCGATCACTGATCCCTTCACCCGGTAGAAAAAGCGATGGCTTATCTCGGAAGCCTCACCTTTTCTGCCTCCTACGTCCCTCTAAGTGTACATGTTACGCTTACAGTAACATAATGTAAACAAACTCATCATTGCCATCTTGTGGCCAAATAGTAAAACTACATCTACATTTAAAAAACAAAACACATATTTACATTAAAAAAAATACTATTTACATCCCACTATTCCCAAAAATACCCAAATAAAATGTTTAATAAAAAAAAAAAAAAAAAAACCATTACAATAAAAAACAAAAACGTAAATAGTTACCTAAGGGTCTAAACTTTTTAAATATCCATGTAAAAATGAAATATTTCTACTTTTTTTTTATAAGCTTGTAAATAGTGATGGATGCAAAACAGAAAAAATGCACTTTTATTTCCAAATAAAATATTGTCGCCATACATTGTGATAGGGACATAATTTAAATGATGTAATACCAGGACTATTAGGCAAATACAATACGTGGGTTTTAATTATGGTAGCATGTATTATTTTAAAACTATAATGGCCAAAAACTGAGAAATAATGAATTTTTTCAGTTTTTTTCTTATTCTTCCTGTTAAAATGCATTTACAGTAAAGTAGCTCTTAGCAAAATGTACCACCCAAAGAAAGCCTAATTGGTGGCGGAAAAAACAAGATATAGATCAGTACATTGTGATAAGTAGTAATAAAGTTATAGGCGAATGAATAGGAGGTGAAAATTGCTTGGATGCATAAAGTGAAACACGACTGAGGGCTGAAGTGGTTAAAATTGTCCCGTTAATGGGTTCCTTTAGACAAGACAACAACCTGATGTGCAGCTTCTGCTATCACCAAAAGTCTAAAATCCAAACTCTGATCCCACTCTTGTGACCCAGCCATGCTTATGCTTCTAGCAACTCCCCTTTATTGATATCAGGTCCCCCATTTTAGATTTTCTTAAAGCAACCCTAAAAAGTGAACCAGAGACAAAGCACCCTCATGTATTTTACCATATATATCAGCGGGAACATTAGAGAAAACACCTACCCTGCTCTCTTTCATTCTTCACTGCTCAGCCTGCCTGTTAACAGCCCTGATATAATCCCCGACTGAGCATTCAGTCTGGCTTTGCTCAGGAATTATTATAGCTGAGTCTGTCTTCTCTGATGTCTTTTTAAGCCCAAGCCTGCCCCCTTCTGGCTCTGCTTTCCTGTTCTGTATATTCACAGCATCACAGAGAGCTGCGGTGAGATGGGAGGAGCTGCTAATGTAAGGATATACTGAAAAAAAAAATGTTATCTATATTTGTTAGTCATAAGAGGTTTTTAGAAATGGGGATTTCATTTTGCACTAAATAATATGCTTTTCTGGTGAACTGTGTTTTGCATGGAGATTTAGTAAAAAAAAACACACAAAAAAAACAGCACACCGGAGCAGTGAAAATACCAGGTGTAGTATTTCTTTTGTAAAATCTATCGGGGGATAGGCTTATTTTGTGCCAAAACGTTAATCTCTGGTTTCCTTGAAAGTTTAAGCCATGATAATTCTGCCTTGCTGAACTGAAAAATTAACAGACGTAATGACCCTCTGAACCTTCCAGTACTGAAACCTTATCATAAGCTATTTCTCTGTGAGTAGTGATAAAATCAAATTTTGCATAGTAGTGATTGTGCAGTAAAATACACAGTTATGATGCAGAATAATAATTTCAAATTTCAAATTAATGAAACATTTTTTTTACACAATCTTAGTGGCTGGATAGTGTAATGGTTAAGGGCTCTGCCTCCGACACAGGAGACCAGGTTTCAAATCTTGGCTCTGCCTGTTCAGTAAGCCAGCACCTATTCAGTAGGAGACCTTAGGCAAGTTTCCCTAACACTGCTACTGTCTATAGAGCGCGCCCTAGTGGCTGCAGCTCTAGCGCTTTGAGTCCGCCAGGAGAAAAGCGCGATACAAATGTTTTTTTGTTTTTTTTTATTAGAATGCATTATTTAGCATTGACTCATAATTTTGCAAAATATTAATCAAGTGAAAATGTGTTTTCTCCTACCCATTCACTTCAATGTATTTGAGGAAAGAGAATTTTCGCATGTGTGCCCATTATTCAGAGCCGTTTCTTGGGCAGTGCGAGCAGGGCGACCGCCCTGGGTGCAGAACAGCAAGTAGCAGAAGGTGGGCGCAGGCAGAAGGACTAGGGAGCTGGTGACGCTAGGGAGCTGGTGATGGGCGGTGCAGCCAAATGGAAGAAGAAAGAAGATTACCAGCGCAATCACATACCTTGACTCCTCCTGGGCATCCTGTGTCAGACGTCAGGTGACCATCATCACGTCACCACCGCGTGATGACACCTGATGTCCTGTAGCGGTACTGCAGGCTGTCAAAATGCGGCGCCCATGAAGGAGTCGGCTTTACAGGCTCTCTTCGCATGTGTGTTTTCCTGGTCCCTGCTTCCTCCTGGATGAGAGGCTGGTCACTAGTAAGTAGGCAGATCTACTTGTAACCTGTGGCTGTTTGACTGTCCCTAAAGAGTAACGGTTTGCGAGTCCATGGGGGTGGGGGGGAAGAGGGCTCAATTTTTACATCCTCGCCCTGGTGCAATTTAGCCTAGAAACTGCCTTGCCATTATATTTCACATATACACTTATCTATGCGAAAAAGTGTTCAAATTTCATTAGCAATTTCCATTAACATAATTTTATGTAACTTGTGAAAATCATGCAATATCATGATTACATGCAAAGCTGTCTCTATGATCAAGATCATAATTGTGAAAATTACGCAACAATTTACGACAAAGAAACTTTCTATTACGATTGACACTATTTAGAAAGGTGTCCTTCACAATGAGAGTGGTTAAAATCTGGAATATCTTACCTCAGGAAGTAGTTATGGCAAACTCTATATTTATATTAAAGTGGTCTGAAACTACGACATAACATTCAATAAAAACGTGTTTTCCTACTTTTTATTACTCATACAATTATCATATTTGCTTTTGTGCACAAGTTATATTGCCTGTTTACAAATTACAAGTTTCCAAAGTGTAGTTTATTGTGTCCTAAGAGCTGTCATTGCATTTTATTCAAACTGCTTTTTATTATACATTAAAACCACGTCACAACTGAGGGGTTTTACCCCTTCAGCATCCAAGCAATTTTCACCTTTCAGCTCTCCTTCCATTCATTTGCCAATAACTGTATCTCTACTTATCACAATGAAATGTGTTAAAAGTGTTTTTGTGATCACTAATTAGGCTTTCTTTGGGTGGTACATTATGCCAAGGATTATTTTATTCTAAACATTTTTTAATGGGAAAATAAGAAAAAAATTGGAAAAAAAATCCTTATTTTTCAGTTTTCGGCCATTATAATTTTTAAAAAATGCATGCTACCGTAATTAAAATCCACGTAATTTATTTGCTCATTTGTACCGGTTATTACACCATTTAAATGATGTCCCTATCACAATGTCTGGCACCACAATTTTATTAGGAAATAAAGATGCATCATTTATAAAGTAACAGTATTATACCCTCTTAACATACATTAAAAAAGTTCAGTCCCTAAGAAAACTATTTATGCATTTTTTATAATTGTAAATGTATTTTAATTTATTTTTATACAAAAAAAAATAAATGTTGGTAACTATTGGGGAGTGTGGGAGGTAAGGGGTTAATTTAAAATGTAAAAACAGGTCTTTGCATTAAAAAATAAAATGCTTTTAGATGTAGTTTTACTATTTGGCCACAAGATGGCCTCAGTCTTTTTTTTTATGCGTCCTGTAAGCGAAATATGTATGCTTACAGGAAGTGTACTGAGGATGGGAAACTTTTATTTATTGGAATGATCGTGCAGCTTCTCATAGAAGAAGGCGCCGATCATTGCTACGGGGACTTAGATCAATGATTAGGAATTGCTTTCCCATTCATTGATCTCCTGGCGGGCAGATGGCAACGTGAACGAGCGCACAAATAAGCGGGGGCGCGTACAGCAGTGGTAGCAGCGGGGGTATGTATATTTACTCCCCTGGGCATTTAAATGCAATCTGAGTCTTTTGTGTACTTGAAGCACAGAGGGCTTTGCAGAGAGCTCCTTTTCACTTGTTACACTGTGTTTGTTTACATTCCAATGTTGATACAATGGGCTTGATTCACAAAGCAGTGCTGCTAACCTAGTTAGCATGCCTAAAGACTTTGGGCGTGTTAAGTAGGGTGCTAACTAGGTAAGCACCGTTTGGAAAATCAACTTGCTAAGTCCTGCGCGCAAAACTTTGTGCTCGCGAAGTGCGTCGAAAACGGCGCACCCGATGCGCCTATAAGGATGTTAAGGTCGCACCTCATGTGAACTTATAGGCGCACCAGGGTGTGTCGTGGGGTTTTGTGTGCACCCCGCTGTGTGTGCGCAACGTTTTGCGCGTGAGACTTTGCGCGCAAGTAGATTTTATCACGACCTAACTGAGTTTAGGCGTGATAGAGGGCTTTTCACAAGCGTGCTAACAGTTAGCACCACTTTGTGAATCAAGCTCAATGTGTATAAAGATACTGTTATCTCCAGTTTGGATGTGGTTTGAAGCGGAATAGCAGGACAACCTGCTTTGTTTAACCATTTTAGTTATGTTCTGCTAAAACAAAGTTTCTGGGATAGTAGCTTTCAAGCTGTGAGGAATCTTTTAGAGCAAAGTAGAAATACTGACATTCAGACCACTTTAAAGAGAACCCGAGGTGTGTTTAAGGAATGTTATCTGCATACAGAGTCTGGATCTGCCTATACAGCCCAGCCTCTGTTGCTATCCCAAACCCCACTAAGGTCCCCCTGCACTCTGCAATCCCTCATAAATCACAGCCATACTGTGAGGCTGTGTTTACATCTGTAGTGTCAGTCTCAGCTGCTCCCCCGCCTCCTGCATAGCTCCGGTCCCTGCCCCCTTCCCTTCCCTCCAATCAGCAGAGAGGGAAGAGATGCAGGCGGGGACTGGAGTTCTGCAGGAGGCGGGGAGAGCAGCAGACTGACACTATAGAGATAAACACAGCCAGCTCTGACAAGCTGTTTGTCAGCAGCGTGGCTGTGATTTATGAGGGATTGCAGAGTGCAGGGGGACCTTAGGGGGGTTTGGGATAGCAACAGAGGCAGGGCTGTATAGGCAGATCCAGCCTCTGTATGCAGATAATATTCTTCAAACCCACCTCGGGTTCTCTTTAAAAGAGGGATTGGATGCTTTCCTTGCACTAGAATGGCATCCACAGCTATAATTACTAGGCAATTCCCAGGAAAGTTGGTCCAGGAATTTATCTTACTGCAATCTGGAGTCGAGAAGGAATTTTTCCTTTTAAGGCTAATTGGCCCAGGCCTTGTAAGGTTTTTCATCTTCCCCTGGATTAACTCAGATATGTGATGGTTGAGGTTGTTTTTTTTTTGTTTTTGTTTGTATTTTTTCCTTCTGGTTAAACTTGATGGACGGATATTTTTTTTGCAATCAGACTAACTATGTTACTATGTTACTATCCATCAGATATAACTGATTGGGCTTCTATTTACTTTGCATGGAACGATAGAGGAAACTACAGTGGTTTGATAAAGAACATACTAACTCCAAATTCACCAGATGTCAATACAATCAAACATCTGAGAGAGGTACTGAAAAACAAAATGAAGGCCTCACCTCATATCCTACTGGACTTGCAGGATCTGATGCTAAAGTCTTGGCACCAATACCAAAGTTTATTCACAGGTCTTGTGGAGTCCAGGCCTCAATGAGCCAGTCAAGTTGATCCGTGGGACTATAGAGTTTCCCATTAAACTGGAGTTCTGTGTGAATTCTTGGTTCTGCCCCTCCCTTCCCTCCTCTCTGCCATTTATGCAGCTGAAACATACGTCTGACACGAGAGGTTTATTTCCTCTTTCTTTCCACGGGGGTGGTATATAGCTGTGATAAAGGCAGCGTCACTGACCTGTGTTGTGACAGGCTGTGACATTCAGCAGCAAAGCTGACACTGACTCATCGGAAACCTCTGGCACGTTCAGCATTGGGAATAGCGTTGCCGCCGGTTGCGGCGCGGCAGCCGTGCATGCCTGCCTGAGTGACTGTGTGCTTCAGCAGGTAATTATCAGCAGTAAAGGAAGGTCTAATAATAGGCCTTGCGCTGGTGGTAATACTGAGGGAGAGACGGTTCAGCTTAACTCACTTCAATCAGCTGCAACACTTGAAAGACATGGATTGTAAAAAATGGTATGTCTTTGAATTTTCACACAGTTACAGACCATTCAGAATTTCTATATCGCGTAAAAAAAGAAATTGTTTGGGGGCGGGGACTGTGTATGTGGTTGTTAACTCACCTATGCAGCCTCCCTTCCAGTGGTGGGTCGAAATTCCGCTAATGCGAAATTTCGCATTGAAATTTGTATTAATGCATCGTAATCGTAATGCAAAATTTCAGGGAAAATCCTAAAACTTAGTATGTAATTG
Organism: Hyperolius riggenbachi; assembly: GCF_040937935.1. NCBI lineage: Eukaryota > Metazoa > Chordata > Amphibia > Anura > Hyperoliidae > Hyperolius > Hyperolius riggenbachi. The sequence continues at coordinate 451,527,743 of NC_090649.1, forward strand.
TAATTTTTTCATAATTTTGCATAACTTGCACGGAATTTTGTGAAATTGTGTACCGACTTTAGCAGTTAATAGCACAGCCCCCATACATGCTATTGCTACCAAAATTGCTACATAGGTTAAAGATAATCTGTACTTTCTTACAATAAAAAGCATACCATTCTATTCATTATGTTCTCCTGGGCCCCTCTGGGCTGTTTCTGCCACTCCCTGCTGCAATCCTGGCTTGTAATTGCCATTTTTATGCAGTGTTTACAAACAAAAGACATAGCAAGTGATAGGCTGAGAGGAGCTCAGTGTGTGAGTCATACAGAGTGTGCAGGGGGCCTGGAGGGGGTGTGTATAGCTTCTATCCAGTCACAAGCAGCACAGCACATTCCAGATTGACTGCCTCAGCCCGACAGACCCGATAGAGGAGAGAAGATTAGATCATATAACAGAGATAACACAGCCACTGTGCAGCTAGAAAAGGCTGTAGTTAGACAGAGTACATTAGAACAGGTATAGGAACTTATAGGATAGAAGAAATAAGGATGAAAATTTTGTTACAGAGTCTCTTTAAGAAAAATTTTGGGTACAAGTCAAAAAAAGAATGTTTCAAAAAGACATTGGGCTTGATTCACTAAGACAAATAGCATGCCTTATCAAAGTTAGCATGCACTATCAAAGTTAACACACCTTATCAGAGTAGCATAGCGAGTAGCATAGCGAGTAGCATAGCGAGCGTTACGAACCCGCAGGGGCTCAGGGCAGGAAGAGTGGAGCTCTCGTCATTGCCAATTAGCAGGCATAAGTTTGCTATGCTACTCTGATAAGGCGCGTTAACTTTGATAAGGCATGCTAGCTTTGATAAGGCATGCTATTTGTCTAATCAAGCCCAATGTCCTTTTTTGAGAAAATCGATTTTAAATATGCAAAGAAAAATGGTTTTTAAACTGTCATTTGTTTGTTTAAAAAACATTTTTTCTTTGCACTTTTAAAATCGATTTTCTCAAAAACTACAAGGTCTTTTTGGTAAATTCTTTTTTTTGACTTGTACCCACTATTTCCCTTCACACATGTAGCCATTTTGGTGTCACTACCATATATGGGGGCTTTGCTATTCACTGCCAAAGTCGGCACAAAATTACGCAAAAATGACTATCACTAGAATCACTATACGAAATCAATTGAATTTACAAATTGCAATTACGTATAAGTGTAAGTGCGAAAAATTATGCAAAATTTTGCATAATCGTAATGACTGATTACGATCATCACTGCTCCCTTCTAATGTGCTCCATCTTCTCACACCTTCTAAATCGGAACTTCTACTCTGAAGGCGGAAGTGCAAAGGCCCATACGCAGCTCGCGATTCTTCCGACGATTTCCCCGGCAACCGGCGATTTTTTGAGTGATGAGTGGTTGTTTCCGTGATCTCGAGAAGTGGGTACAGGGCAGGCGCGTGATCATGTGAACGTTGTTTAGCATTACACGGCGATAGCGACCTTCACGGCGGATCAGATCTTTAAAGAGCACCAGAGACGAAGCACCCTCTTGTATTTTACCTTATAAATCAGTGGGAACATGACAGTAAACACCTAATCTGCTCTTTGTTTCATTGTTCTCTGTTTAATCTGACTGTTATCACCTCGGATAAGAATCCCCGACTGAGCACTCAGTCTAGCTTTGCTACGGAAAGATTATAGCGGAGTCTGTCTTCTCTGGTGTCTTTTCAAGCCCAAGCCTGCCCCCTTGTGGCTCTGCTATAATCACTCAGCAATAATTATTCCCTGCAAAGCCAGACTGAATGCTCAGTCCGGGATTCTTATCACAGCTGTTAACAGACACTTTTAGCAGTGAGGATGAAACAGAGAGCATGGTAAGTGTTTTCTCTAATGTTCTTACTGATATATATGGTAAAATACACAAGAGTGCTTCGTCTCTGGTTCCCTTTAAGCTCCCCGACGACTCCTGCGCAAAGTACTGCGATCACTTAAAGTCTCATTTGCGCCAGTCGTGTGCCGTTGCGTTATGTCGCACATGCCTACCGGCCGGAAGATGGGTCAGGGAGCGCTTGTCGTCATGGGATGTCGCTGGGATCCACCTTACTGGGTCGCGACTCGCGACGTGAGTATGTAGCTTTAGAAGTTGGAATGGAGCGCATGGAAAGAGAAGAGGAGGCTTAGTTGAGTCAACCCCCACACACACATCCAGCGCCCATCACACACTCCGGGATGATTTTTTTTTTTTTAGGCCTTCTGGGGTGCAGATATTGTCAAAATGGTCAAACTCACCAGAAAAAAAAAAATTGATACAAAAACGGCTAAGCTTGCTAATGGCTTTGAAAAATGTTTTTCTTTGCCTTGCAGTTCCTGAAGCTTTACAAGGGGGCGCCAAGAGGGAGAGCCAGCAAACATAAACACTTCGGATTTTTAGCTGAAAGGTGTCTTCAGAACGATGAAACTGCTTTTATCCTTCAACATAATAGGATAGAGCCAGCTGTGTGCTGCTGCAGCTCTCCTGCTCCATCATTTCCTGTAATATAGACGTTCTGCTGAACTACAAACACCAGCATTGCCTGGAATAGTACCTCAGCCAGATGGTATAGAATAGATCCTGACCATCATCAACTTCAATCCTAAAGACAATCTAATGGTACCCATACACGGTACAATAAAAACATTCGATTTTCCCATTTTTTCGACCAAAACGATCAAATCGAATGAAAGATGAAAAAAATATATTTTTCCGATCAAGAAAACAAACGATTATCCTGTTTTTCTATAAAAATCCGATCAGACATGTTGGAAAAATCTTAATATTCAATCTAACAGAATAATCGAACTAAATTATCTAAAAGAAAAAAAAAATGAAAAATTGTACCATGTACTCCTACAAAATAATTTTAGCAAACTGGAGGTTTCAGGTGTTAGCGCACTACAATTACCAGCATGAAAAAATGAGAATGCATATTTAGTAGAAGGACTACTACTCCCAGTATGCCCTGCTAAGGCAACTTTAGGACAATAGCAACCAAAACAAAAGCACCTACATGAGATTCTAAAATACTTTTCAGCAACATTTTTTGTGTAGTCTAAAAATTAGTAGAGACCGAAAACACAGTGTAACAATAACAATAACAATAATATTTCTATAGCGCTTTTCTCCCTGGGGACTCAAAGCGCTGTGACCCTGCATTATGCAGTCTCAAAGGCTAGGGAAAAGAGGTGAGTTTTTAGCCTTTTTTTAAAGCTGTCCAGAGAAGGAGCCTCTCGTACTGATTGTGGAAGTGAGTTCCATAGAGTAGGGGCTGCATAGGAAAAGGCCCGAGCACCAAATGTTAGGTGTATCCTGGGAATAACCAGCTTCATCTTGTTGGCAGAGCGGAGGGTGCGTGGAGGGGCATAAAGTTCCAATAGATCCGCTATGTATTTGGGTCCCATGTGGTGTAGAGCCTTGAATGTCAGCAGGCAGATCTTAAAATTGATTCTCCATTTTACTGGCAACCAGTGAAGAGTTTGCAGTACTGGGGTGATGTGTGAGCTGCAGGGGGCATTGGCTAGGAGTCTGGCTGCAGCATTCTGTACTAGCTGTAAGGGGCGCAGAACCTTATCTGTAGATCCGATTAACAGGGCGTTGCAGTAGTCTAGGCGGGAGGATACAAATGCGTGAACCAGGGCAGGTAGGTCTTCAGCTGGGATAAGGTGTTTTATTTTCGCTATATTTCTTAGATGGAAGAAGGAAGACTTGACGACAGCTGATACCTGCTGTCTGAGTTTTAGATTTCCATCCAGGATCACCCCAAGGTTTCGCACAGAGTCTTTATACTGTACAGTATCTCCCCCAATTGCTAGTTTGAGGTGGTGAGCGTTTTGAACTTTATCCATCATATGTGGACCACCTACCACCAACACCTCTGTTTTGTCAGGGTTCAGCCTCAGCCAGCTGGTGTTCATCCAATTTTGTAAATCCACTAGACACGCATTTATGGATGCTGATGGGTCTTGGGTGCCAGGCTTGAAGGACAGATACAGTTGTGTGTCATCTGCATAACAATGGTATCCTAAACCATAGTTCTGGATTATTTTGCCCAGTGGGAGCATGTAGACTGCAAAGAGTAATGGTGATAGTACAGAACCCTGTGGAACTCCATAGGCAAGTGGCACTGGATTAGAGTAGTGTGTGCCCAGACATACTTGCTGTGTCCTGCCAGATAGGAAGGTCTGAAACCAGCTAAGAACAGTACCCCTTAGGCCACAGTAATTCTTCAGTCGCTGGATTAGTATTTCATGGTCCACAGTATCAAATGCTGCTGACAAGTCAAGAAGAATCAGAATTGAGCAATCACCCTTGTCCCTTGCAGTAAGTAGATCATTCATTACTCGGACTAATGCTGTTTCAGTGCTGTGCCTTTTCCTGAATCCTGACTGAAAAGTATCAAAGATGTTGTTATCTGTAAGCCTGGCTTCTAGCTGGTTGGCGACTGCTTTCTCGATAACTTTTGATAGGAATGGTAAGTTCGCCACAGGTCTGTAGTTGGTTACAGAATCAGGATCTAGTGATGGTTTCTTCAGGAGGGGTTTTACAGTGGGTTAAAATACAGTGTACCTGTATTTTAAATTATATACGTAGTAGTGACCTTAGCCCGTTTAAAAACGGGCTAGGTCTGTCTTTACTTCGCCGTGCACGCCGCCCGCACACACGCCCGAACCTTCTGGCCCCGTCTTCCCCCGGCTCTCGGCAATGTCTCTGCGTCTGTCCCTGAACATGCACAGTGCTAAAAAGCTAAAAGTTTTTCCTCTAAAACTTTAAACACACTAAGAAATTAATATAAAACACTGAAAGATCATGCCTTTTGAATGTGTATCTGCACCTCAATGAAGCAGAATCGGATATACTACTAGAAAAGTAACTAGTGAGCAACTAAAGGAGATAAAGTTCTCTCAATTGGCAGCTAAATGAAGCGTAAAGCATGAGATTTAACCCTTGAAAACCAGTCAGATGGTTTCAGCTGTTAATTTTATGCTGTGTTTAATGCTTTAGACCAGGGGTCCTCAAACTTTTTCAGTCAATTGCCAGGTCAACATACTTCAGACTGCTGAGGGTCTGGAACATACATTAACCACTTAAGGACTGTGATGTTAAACCCCCCCTAGTGACCAGGCCATTTTTTATTAAATAGGCTACTGCAGCTTTAAGGCCTCACTGCAGGGAGGGGGGAATCACATGTCAGCACAGATGTGATTCCCCCCTCCTTTTCTCCCCACCAACAGAGCTCTCTGTTGGTGGGGTCTGATCGCTCCTCCAATGTTTGTTTGTTTTTAATAAATATCTATTACATTATTCTTTCATTAAATAAATGTAACTATTTATTTATTTCTTTTACCGTATATTCCTTCCTTCCTTTCCTCCCCCCACCAGCCAATCAGTGTGATCGGCTGCCATAGGCTTCAGCCTATGACAGCCGATCCCTTTCCTGCCTACAGAGCCTTAGATCGCAGCGCTGTACTTAGTTATTAGACGGCGGTTTCGTCGTCTAACAGTCTCTGAGCGGTAATCGCCGCTGGAAGACTGAAGGCAGAGCGGAGCTCTGTCATCAGAGCGGAGATCCTGCAAGCCCCATAGGAAGCCATTCACGTCAATCGGCATGGAGGTGTCCTGGGGCTGCTGCCGCATTCACACCAATTGGCGTGGAGCGGTCGGCAAGAGGTTAAATGATGTTGAAAAACATTACACTGAATCTAGGTATTGATTGATTCCCCCCAATCATGCCAGGAGAAAAACTCCCAGCAGCAGCCATTCAATCTTGCGACGTCCAAAGAGCATCTCTGTGCACCAGACAGTGAAGCATACCCAGGTGACAACCAGCCATCCAGTTGGACAGCGTTATCACCTGATGCAGAATTGGATTGTAAGCCAGCAAATGACTGCTTGCTGGCTTCTACAGTATGTGGCTGGGCGGTGCCAGCACGGCTATTCTACATGCAGAGCGCCGATATTTAAAGATGCAGTGGGCCACATCTACAAGTTATATATTTTGTGTTTGGGGGGGGGGGGGGGGCAGTGAAAAAGTCTTGGGAGGCTGGAGTTTGAGGACCACTGCTTTAGAGTATAAATGAAATTTTATGATAATATCACTTCAAGTCTCTGAATTCTACCATATGTGCTGTCCTTATAGCTTCTCATTTCCTTCTGCCTATTTTCTTATGCTGGGCACACACGGCTTTATTTTGCCGCTCGATACTCGCGCTCGATCAATTCCCATCCCTGCTCGATTCTGCAGGTGATTCTCTTATCTTCCGCGTTTTTCTTTTCTTTTTGCATTGTCTTCAATGCGGAGTCGAGCGGCGAAATGATCGGGCCGGAGATCGGACATGTCGGAAAGTATCTATCGAGCCATCTAAATGGCTCAGAATCGAGCCGTGTATTCCCAGCATAACACCTTGAAACCGATAAACTAACAATATGCAGCGATCATCCAGAAATCCAACAGGTGCTTTGTGTCATACTGTATATCGCTCGCACATAAATGTCAGAGAGCTTAGGAATAAAAAAAAAAAAAAAAGGAAATTTTGAACCTAAAGGCCTTTTTTATACCTTATGGCCTAAAAGTGAAAGCATATTCGTCATGCAAAATCTCTAGAGATGAATGGACCACAGCTTCAAGTTTACACAACCCACCAAGATCCAGAGGCAGATAATTGAATATATATACAACCTGTAACAGTTTCACATCTGCTAAAATACAAATCCCAGTATGCACCCCATGCAGAGGTTCAGTAGCCAAAGAACTGCAAGACCCAGCATGCTCCCCATACAGAGATCCAGTAGGTAAAGAACTATAAGTCCCAGGGTGAACCCCATACAGAGGTCCAGTAGGTAAGAACTGCAAGTTCCAGTGAACTCCCCATACAGAGGTCGAAAAGGTGAAAACTGCAAGCCCCACTGTTCTCCCCATAAAGAGATCCAGTAGTTAAGGAGCTGCCAGTCCTGGTGTGCACCCTATACAGAGGTCCAGTAGTCAAAGAACTGCAAGTCCCAGTGAGCTCTCCATACAGAGGTCCAGTAGGTAAAGAACTGCAAGTTCCAGTGAGCTCTCCATACAGAGGTCCATTAGTCAAAAAACTGCCAGTCCCAGCATGCTCCCCATGCAGAGGTTCAGTAAGTAAAGAACTGACAGTCCCAGTGGATGCCCAATACAGAGGTCCAGTAGTCAAAGGACTACAAGTCCCAGTGTGCTCCCCATACATAGGTCCAGTAGGTAAAGAACTGCAAGTCCAAGTGTGCTCTCCATACATAGGTCCAGGAGGTAAAGAACTGCAAGTCCCAATGTGCTTCCCATACAGAGGTCAAGGAGGTAAAGAACTGCAAGTCCCAGTGTGCTTCTCATACAGAGGTCCAGTAGGTAAATTAATGCCAGTCCCAGTGTGCTTCCCATACAGAGGTCCAGTAGGTAAAGAAATGCCAGTCCCTGTGTGCTTCCCATACAGAGGTCCAGTAGGTAAAGAACTGGAAGTCCCAGTGTGCTCCCCATACAGAGGTCCAGTAGGTAAAGAAATGCCAGTCCATGTGTGCTTCCCATACAAAGGTCTAGTAGATAAAGAACTACAAGTCCCAGTGTGCACCCCATACAGAGGTCAAGTAGATAGAGAACTGCAAGTCCCAGTGTGCTCCTAATACAGAGGTCCAGTAGATACAGAAATGCCAATCCCAGTGTGCACGTCATACAGAGGTCCAGTAGGTAAAGAACCCCTAGTCCCAGTGTGCTTCCATATAGAGCTCCAGGAGGTAAAGAATTGCAAGTCCCTGTGTGCTCCCCATACAGAGGTCCAGGAGGTAAAGAACCTGCATTCCCAGTGTGCACCCCATACAGAGGTCCAGTAGGTAAAGAACCCCTAGTCCCGAGTGTGCTCCCTATACAGATGGCCAGTAGGTAAAGAACCCCCAGTTCCAGTGTGCACCCCATAGAGATGTCCAGTAGGTAAAGAACCCCCAGTCCCAGTGTGCACCCCATACAGATGTCCAGTAGGTAAAGAACCACCAGTCCCAGTGTGCACCCCATACAGAGGTCCAGTAGGTAAATACCTCCCAGTCCTGAGTGTGCTCCCCATACAGCTGGCCAGTAGGTAAAGAACCCCCAGTCCCAGTGTGCTCCCCATACAGAGGTCCAGTAGGTAAAGACCCCCCAGTCCTGAGTGTGCTCCCCATACAGATGGCCAGTAGGTAAAGAACCCCCAGTCCCAGTGTGCTCCCCATACAGAGGTCCAGTAGGTAAAGACCCCCCAGTCCTGAGTGTGCTCCCCATACAGCTGGCCAGTAGGTAAAGAACCCCCAGTTCCAGTGTGCACCCCATAGAGATGTCCAGTAGGTAAAGAACCCCCAGTCCCCGTGTGCACCCCATACAGATGTCCAGTAGGTAAAGAACCCCCAGTCCCAGTGTGCACCCCATACAGAGGTCCAGTAGGTAAAGACCCCCCAGTCCTGAGTGTGCTCCCCATACAGCTGGCCAGTAGGTAAAGAACCACCAGTCCCAGTGTGCTCCCTATACAGAAGTCCAGTAGGTAAAGACCCCCCAGTCCTGAATGTGCTCCCCATACAGCTGGCCAGTAGGTAAAGAACCCCCAGTCCCAGTGTGCTCCCTATACAGAAGTCCAGTAGATTAAGAGCTGATTTAGCCAGCATTTCTCATTTTTGAAACGGTGGAAGTTGGGTAGTCAACTTAAAAATGGTGTGCACCTTGGGATGGGCGTTTTCAGGGTTTAAATGTAGAGTTTCTGGTATAAACCATAATTCCTTCTATCAGAATTTTTCAACCTATGCCCTATTCTGGACAAGCAACAATTGCTAACGGGCAATCTGGAGCCCATCCGCTTAGCTGCAGGCTTACCAGTGGGTAAGGAGTAAGGGGTGGGATTCCCTTGGATTTCCCCGCCCCCTGTGATGCCCTGGTTCAGTGAAACGGTACGGTATTTCACTATTAGGGCAATGACATCACAGAAGGTAGGGAATCCCGTCGCATAATGCTAAGTGCTCTCGGACGCTCAGCTAATCCATGCTGGATTCAACCTTTCCCAAAAGATCCTGGAAAACAGGTCACCACCCTACATTCACTATCTAAGCATTTAATTATTGGCAGATCCAACATCGAAAATTGGCTCAATTTATTTCAGTTCCCTGGCTGGTTATCTGTGCACTTGCTTTCATTAGACAGTGTTGTCTCGATATTCTACATTACCCAACAGACCAGCAGTTCTGATACAATATAGCTGCAGGGGGTACATTAAAGCACAATCATTGGACTAAACCAACTTACCTGAGCAGTTATTGCTCCTCCCTGTACATGTATCATTACAATAAACTACAATAAATGATTGCTTCATTCCATTAATGCAATTATATTACTGTAACTGATGATAAATTATCTTTATATTCTTGATATTGATACAATCATTTCATTGCCCACAATTTCTCTTTAATTGCAATATTTTTTTTATAAGATGTGGTATGGAGCCCCCTCTCAATTCTAGCTCCCTGGGCAGCTGCCTGTACTGCCCACCCACAGCTTCATCCTAGAGTAAGCGAATGCAGGAGGGCATTTGCCACTGTTTACAATCTGCTCTGTAATCTGATTAGAATAAGCGCTGGGCGTTCAATTTCACTGTGTGAAAGCGCATCAGGACACTGCAGACATGGAGATACCGGAGCATCCCAGTCTGACAGCCAAGGTACTAGCCTTACATAAATAAAATAACATTGCCAGAAAGCAATCTGCTGTATATATTCTGCAGGAACCCCACTGAGCAGTATGCATACAAACACCGGATAATACAGCATTCTGATCTGTATATAAGCAATGTTCAAGATGAATCAGCCAAGTACAAAACAGTCTCAATTCTCAATGCTTCAGCCACAGCTTTGATCAATACATTTCAAGGATACAGGGCAAATGCACATGCCTAGGCATCATATATACTCAATGGTGCTGCACAGTCCTGTGTGAATACTGGCAGGTCAGGATATCAAAGTATTGTGTATCGTGGATTTAGTAAATGACATAATCTGTTGTGGTTTGCTCGTTTTGTCAAAACAGTTCTTGTCTGACAAATGTGCATATTGCCACAGCACTGGGTGTGTTGAATAAGGCATCATGTCACATATATAAAACTCACTAACCCATAGCAACTACATCTCATGTTCCATTGGTTTAGAGCATTCTGATCAAGGAGTGATTGGTAGCAGCGTGTGTGTGTGTGTGTGTGTGTGTGTGTGTGTGTGTGTGTGTGTGTGAAGTGCATCTGCATGTGCTCTGTGATCATGGTATAATAGTGTGTGTGTTTTTCTGTACGTGTGTATAGTGTGTGTCTGTGGTGTGTGTTTAAAGTGCATATGCGTGTGTGTGTGTGTGTGTGTGTGTGTGTGTGTGTGTGTGTGTGTGTGTTTGGTGTATAGCATATGGCTTAATGTGAATCCATGGCATAATGTTTAAGTTTTTAAAGTGTTTATGCATACTTGTCCATTTGTGTGCTACATGCATGTTATAGTGTGCATCTGTGGTACAGAGTGTGTGAACGTGGGTGCACAGTGTGGTGAGTGCATGGTATAGTGTGTGTGTCTGTGTCAGGTAGAGAGTGTGCAAGCATGTGCATGGCATATGTGTGTGGGTGCATGAACATGTTAAAGTGTGTGTGGTGTGTTTTTTTGTGGTATAGTGTGTGTGTGTGTGTGTGTGTGTGTGTGTGTGTGTGTGTGTGTGTGTGTGTGTGTGTGTGTGTGTGTGTGTGTGTGTATGTGTATATGTGTGTGTGAGCGTGTGTTTATGTGTGTGTGAGCGTGTGTTTATGTGTGTGTGTGTGTGTGTGTGTGTGTGTGTGTGTGTGTGTGTGTGTATATATATGTGTGTGTGTGTGTATATATATGTGTGTGTGTGTGTGTAGTGTGTGTGTGTGTGTAGTGTGTGTGTGTAGTGTGTGTGTGTGTGTGTGTGTGTGTAGTGTCTGTGTGTGTAGTGTCTGTGTGTGTAGTTTGTGTAGTGTGTGTGTGTTAGTGTGTATGGTATAGTGTGTATGTGTGTGTATTTTTGTGGTGTAGTGTGTATGTGTGTTGTGTACAGTGTCTGGTTTAGTGTGTATGCACACAGGTGGAAGTAGGTGTGCTTTTTAGCTTCTTGCACCCCCACAGACATAAAATGATTGTGACCCTTTACTGTACACATAAATGTATCGCTAATGGTTAGGTGACACCACACTATACACACAGCTGTGGTCATACATCAACAGCATGCACTTATAGCAGCCAGGCAGCCCTGACATTTGGCCAGATTGCAGTTAATGTCCAGCAAAGTATATGTTGCAGTGGGTGGTTGTGCAGCGCTGACACATATACACACCAATCGTGCGCTGACTGACTGTAGCTTTGCGATAAAATGCTCTCTCTTCACTCACTGCAGGTTTATATCACATATTCCCATGCTCCAAGCCTTGCAGGGAGTTCTGCTGTAAACTGGATCACACAAAAATAACCCTGAAAAAGAAAAATGATGTCTAACCTTACGTTCCTTACGACCATTCATTTGCATGGGTGAACTAGTTTGGTTAGGCTTACATTTCCAGTACAGGACTGGCAGGTCATTTTAAAGACCCTTCTTCCTTTCGAACTGATTCTTTTGTGACAGATAAGGTTACTGTTTGAGCTATTAACCCGTCTGCCTAGATTTTAGCTTTCTGAAGACTGCGCTGTCGAAACGCGTAAGCCTCAATCTGGGCTTCACCTGTTCAGTACATTCTGTATCAGTGAATTCTGTGCCTGACTTGCAAAAATGACATCCGATCAACTCCTTTATTATGGAGCCAACAAACTATAAGCCTAAAACCCAACAGAAATGCCTACATTCACAAAGCTGCTTATGATTGTTTAAGTATTATCCATCTTTTTTCTTAATAGATTACCCCCCCCCCCCCCCCGACTCCCCAACCCGACTCCCCAACCCATTCCTCCCCTCAACCTCGCAATTTTAACTTGAGTGTAGCAAATTCAACCTATCATTAACCCCTCAAGGGGCGCCCAGTATCATTCATTGGCAGCACCCACGCTACAGGCAGCTAACCAGTAACGAAAGGCTGATTAAATAACTAGATAGTAGACTTTGCCAAATCCACAGAGCATCACCACCTCCCACAGACCAGAAGAAGAAACAGGCTCTCGTTGCGAATGTCAGCCGCGCCTGATCAAAGTAGCCGTATCCGGCGATCCAAAATAACAGCAAAAAAAACATCTATCACCGACCTCCTGCCCAGAGAGGTACGCAGAGAGCTGCGATATTAAATTTTCATTATGGGCATTTACATGTCCATGCATAATGCATAGGATGCATAACATATAGGATTTTGTTAGCAGACAGCATCAGTTTGGCGGTTAATATTTAGAGATGCGTTGACTGGTCGAGGGTGTCCCACGGCTCCTGAACATTTTAGCAGACCTTTAATCATTCACAGCCTCACGGTAAAAAAAAACCGGCAGGGCTCGTTTTCCAATGTCTAGAGGCATCTGCCAAACCTTCGACCCCTCCCTGCTATCTGCAGGTAAGTCGAAAAATACATAAAAACCAAAGCAGTTGCCTAAGTTGGAAGCCTAAAATCTATACTAGATGTACTGCACCTATCACCTCTGCTCAGGTTAAGGTAGCCTTGGACAGGTCCAGGTCTGGCCAGTGGCCACCATACCATAGCTGCAGTCATTTTTATTTCCATGCAGCCTGAAGAAACAATTCTAAGAAGGCAAGTTTGACATTTTGCTGCCTACCTTGGAAAGCCCCAAACTTCTGCAGTCTGTACAAAACAAAATAAAAAATGCTTTGCATGAGGATCCGGGATGCCTTACCTTGGGGAAGATGCATTTATCCTTGTCTAGCCAAAGGAATAACAGCAAGGCATTTGGCCAGAGCTTGAGGAAAGCCAAGCATCCTGCACGGAAAATAAGGGCAAATCCAAGTCCTGCTCTTTCCCCACGGTCGGAAAATTCAGAACAGAAATCACAAACCAGCAGCTGAGCTCGAGCAGAGCAAGTGAGGCGAGGTGGGATCTTTGCGTTTGCTCCTCACCCAGTACAGTATTATCCACAACGGTTTGCAGGCGACGAGCCACCAATACTATCCTTTGATTCCTTTTTTAAAGCACCAAGAGCCCTTTACGGCTTGCGAACCATGCAGAACGCAGACCATGGCATGCACAATTTTTGGAAGCAGGCAGGAAAGACACAAATGCAAACACGCAGCCGGAGAGAAGAGCTTAGGCAGAATCAGCAATCTGCTCTTATCCTTGAGTGCGATAGATGGCAGAGCCCTCCACCGCTCAGGAAAGGAGAGAATAGAGAGAGAGAGAGAGAGCAGAAGAGAGGGGGATCCAAGCAGCTCGGGAAAATATTCTCTCTTTTTCCTCTAACGTTTCCCTTGTGATAATTTAAAGTAAAGGTTGCTTACTGCAAACCTATGGGATCCAGGTGCACTTAGCCACTTTTAGTTAAAAGGGAAATGAGTACTCCAAAAAGGTAGAGGAGAATTTATGAAGGGAGCTAGAAGAAAAAAAACATATTAGAATACAAGAGAGAAGCCTTGTGTTCCAGCAGATTGGCTGTAATTCTGTGGCAAGGCTACTGTCCTGATGATAATCCGTTGCATAATAATAGAAACTTAAGCTTGTGTAGACACTGGCTGACATGCCAAATCCTCAGATCAACACTCAACGTTGGGTGGATGGAGGCATGTCACTGGCTCTGCTATTTGGAGGGAGGGGGGGACTGAGACTCATAGAGAAGGAGGAAGGATGAATTCTGCATTCAGGAGGTACAGAGCAGCTCTGTACAGGGACAACAGGGAATTCTACATCGGCTAACAAAAAAACGGGGATGTTCATTGTTTATTCATCATTATGCTAAAGCAGCACTATCACCAAAAACTGCATAAATGTAAAATACATGTCAACACATACAACTAAAAAGTATGTTTCTTCCAGAGTAAAATGAGCTATTAATTACTTCTTTCCTATGTTGCTGTCATTTATAATAGGTAGTAGAACTTTAACAGGGTTTTGACTAGTCCATCTCTTAATGGGGGATTCTCAGTATTTAATTTATTCTTTACAAAAGCAGTCCCAAGAAAAGATCTATACAAAGAAACAGGTTGCCCCCAATACCTGTTTTCACACTAATCTAGAGGTTAGACTGAGCAAACCCTGAGAATCCCCCATGAGGAGATGGGCTAGTCCAAAACTTGTCAGTTCTGTCAGATTTCTACTACCTATTGTAATTGACAGCAACATAGAAAAAGTAATATAAGCATGGTTTTCTCTGGTAGAAATGTACTTTCTTAATGTGTTTTTATGTATTTTAAATTTTACTATCTTTCGAGATTGTGGTCCTTTAATTCTATGTTGTATGTTTAGTTTAAATATTTCCACGCAGCCTGATATTGCCCATGTAGGAGATAGTGGCATGAGTAGAAAGCACACAAGTCCAATACATTCTCCTTGAAGGGACTCTGAACAGGAAAAATAAACAAAATCAGTACTTACCTGGGGCTTTCTCCAGCCCACCGTAGGTCGGGAGGGTCCCCGGCGTCCTCCTGGCTCCTCTCCCGGTCCCGCTGCAGAATACACCACTGGGGACACCGGGGCAGAGTGTCGGGCTGTCACTTCCTTATCGGTGACGCTATGCATCATGTGACAGTACTGCTCATGCGCGGTTTAGAGTTAGAAAACCATGGATGCGCAGTATTGTCATGCCGGCCGCCGTGATGATGCGTAGCGGCTGCCGTGATGACGTGTAGTGTCACCGATAAGGAAGTGTCAGCCCGACACTCTGCCCCGGTGTCCTGCAGCGGGAGAGGAGCCAGGAGGATGCCAGGGGACCTCCTGACCTATGGTGGGCTGCAGAAAGCCCCAGGTAAGTACCAATTTTGTTCATTTTTACTGCTCAAGGTCCCTTTAAAAGACAACTATCATGGTCCATTTAGGTATGAAATCTTAACCACTTTCAGTTTTTGGATGTAAGTCTCCCGTCCAAATTAGTTACACTGTAAGTTCCTGGATGGAGACTTATGTCCAGCACTAAAAGTCGCCGGCACTACAATCTTATGCGTGCACCCCCGTCGCTCTTGCGTGTGCATGTGCTTGTGCACGCTAATGCACGTGCACCAGGGCAGGATTTACCATAAGGCACTGTAGGCACATGCCTGATGATAAAATGGCGGCTTACTCTTCTCTTCAAGTGCCTCCCTCCTTCCCTAGAGTCCAGAGCGTAAATGAGAGGTTACTCACCCAGCTCTGGGCATTCCACTGACAAAATCTCTCTTCAGCCGGGGCACCACTAGCTACTTAACACTGAGGGTACATCTGGCTACCTAATGCTACAGGACACCTTTAGTTACGGGCAAGGGAAGTACGGGAGAAGTGACAGCTAGGACAGCCAGCACACTTGTAGTACAGTTTGGTGGGGGTGGCTGGATGGTGTAATGGTTAAGGGCTCTGCCTCTGACACAGGAGACCAGGGTTCGAATGTCGGCTCTGCCTGTTCAGTAAGCCAGCACCTATTCAGTAGGAGACCTTAGGCAAGTCTCCCTAACACTGCTACTGCCTATAGAGCGCGCCCTAGTGGCTGCAGCTCTGGCGCTTTGAGTCCGCCAGGAGAAAAGCGCGATATAAATGTTATTTGTCTTGTCTTGTCTTTGTAGGTTCACGTAGAACGAAGTCTATGGTGCCAGGACATCTGTGGCTATAGGCTCCAGTCATGTAAATCCGGGACTGATGTGCACACTTGTGCACTAATCCCACTGTGAATGTTTGGTTCTAGCAGCAGTCATTCACATAAAATTACAATGAAAAATAAAAAATAATTAAAAAAAAAAATTGAATGTAACAGTGTAAACTTAAAGTGAAGGTCCAAGCTAAAAAACAACAAACAAACTTCACTTACCTGGGGCTTCCTTCCGCCCCTGGCAGTCGTTCTGTGCCGTCGCCGCAGCTCCGGTGGCTCTTGGTCTGCAGAATCCGACCTCACCAGGTCGGGTTCTGGGTCGGCATCTTCTGCCCTTAACCGCGCGGGTCACGTGGTCCGGCCGACGACATCAGGATTATACTGCGCAGGCACAGAACTATATCGCCTGCGCAGTACAATCCTGATAACGTCAGCCAATCCACGTGACCCGCACCGTGGAGTACACAAGAAGCCGATCCGGAAACTGACCTGGTGAGGACACCGGGAGTCACCGGAGCTGCGGTGAGGGCACAGAACGACTTCCAGGGGCTGGAGGAAGCCCCAGGTAAGTGGAGATTTTTTTTTTTTTAGCTTGGATGTTTCCTTTAAACAATAATTTTTTTCAACTTTTAACCCCTACCAAACTGATTAACCCCTTGTGTCACCAATACTTGGCCTTACGATTTGTAGACGCCTGTAATGGCTCCCACCCATAACGATCGGAGGCAATCGTTATGGCAACAGCTCTAGAACACAACGCTGTATAGATGCACCAAAATGTTGTTGCCTAGCAATGCACCTATACCATACTGGGGTCGCTATAGAAAAGCGCTATAGAAATGTTATTGTTATTGTTGTTAGGAAATGTGCGCCCAGGTGATCGCATGCAATCGCTACATGCGCACAGGCTGGCGATAATGGTACGCTACATGCCCAACTAGTGATGAAATATGGCATGTATGTTATTTTTCTTAACCAGGATGAGCCAAGTAATGTATTTTGAGTTGTTTTAAAACTGTGGCATGTTGTCATGTTAGAAAGGTGGAAACTTGAAAAAATTTCTAATTTTTGAGTTTACACCTAATTTTTCTTAATAAATTGCCTGTGAAATTAAATAATACTTAAAACATATTACCCTAAGAAAACCTAGGATGTTCTGAAAAAAACAATGTATGTATCACTGTGATAGCAAAGGTAATAATAACTTATTGCTGTATCAAAAGCGGCACAGCTATTATGCCAACATTCTTTTGAAACTTAAAGGGCAACTGAAGTGAGAAGAATATGGAGGCTGCCATATTTATTTCCTTTTAAACAATACCAGTTACCTGGCAGCCCTACTGATCTTTTTGGCTTTAGCAGTGTCTGAATAACGCCTGAAACAAGCAGGCAGCTAATCTTGTCAGATCTGTCAATAATGTCAGAAACACCAGATCTGCTGCATGCTTGTCCAGGGTCTATGGCTAAAAGTATTGGAGGGAGAGGATTAGCAGGATCGCCAGGCAACTGGTATTGCTTAAAAGGAAATAAATATGTCAGACTCCATATACCTCTCACTTCTAGTTCTAGTGTACGCAATCGCGGCCGGGAAAGCTCTGCGTATGCACATGGCATCATCGTCTCCCGGAAGTGGTTGCTTACTTTAGGACGTGTGCAGCTGGGACAGTGCAGGCGCACTGATGCCCAACCGACCGGAAGAGGGTGCCGGGGGGCAATTACAGGCAGCAGAGGAGGCAGGATTTCAGAATTGCTTTAAAGGGTTTCTCTGCGGGGGTGTTGAAAATAAAAACAGACACTAAGGCCCGGTTCACATTAGCGGCTGCTATCCGGAATCGCCGTGCCGGAGCCGGACCGCATGCGGACCGGACGAAACGGACGCACGGCATAGCAATGAAAGTCTATGCGACCGTTCACATGCGTCCGTTTCGTCCGGACCGGAGCCGGACCGGATCCGGACTCCGGCGTCCGTTCCAACATGCGCTGTTTTTTGGTCCGGCTGGTCCGGCTGACGTATCCGGACCGGAGCCGGAATGTTGCATCCGGCCAATGGAAACCAATGAGAACCGGAGAGCGCACAACACACTGGCTATAAAAACCGGATGTTGTACCACACTTCCTATGCTGACTCTATGGTATGGTGGCCATTTTGGATGGGGACCACATGGCACCAGCGTTCACAGAGTGGAGCAGCAGTGACTTCATGCTGGAGCTCTTTGGCAGCAATATGGAGCAGGATCTGTCTGATAGCGAGGGGGTGAGGCCCTACACATCAGAAGACCTCATCCTACAGGTGCAGCAGGTACCAGCCCTGTGGGACAAGGGGGATGCGGACCACAGCAACATCAAAAAATGCAGAGGCCTGTGGAAAAAAATTGCCAAGCTGTATGTGGAGGACTTTGAGCACTTGAGCAAGAGACAGCAAGGCACAGAGGGTATGTTGACTAGAAGTTTTTGGGGGGGGCTTGTGGTTTAAGCTTGTGATGTATTCCACTTTTGCTATGGATTTGTGTCACCCACGTGTTGCCCACCCACCCGTGGCCCACCCACCTGTTCCCCACCCACCTGTACCCCACCTGTGATGTATCCCACCCACCTGTACCCCACCTGTGATGTATCCCACCCACCTGTACCCCACCTGTGATGTATCCCACCCACCTGTACCCCACCTGTGATGTATCCCACCTGTGATGTATCCCACCCACCTGTACCCCACCTGTGATGTATCCCACCCACCTGTACCCCACCTGTGATGTATCCCACCCACCTGTACCCCACCTGTGATGTATCCCACCCACCTGTACCCCACCTGTGATGTATCCCACCCACCTGTACCCCACCTGTGATGTACCCCACCTGTGCTGTATCCCACCCACCTGTACCCCACCTGTGATGTATCCCACCCACCTGTGATGTATCCCACCCACCTGTACCCCACCTGTGATGTATCCCACCCACCTGTACCCCACCTGTGATGTATCCCACCCACCTGTACCCCACCTGTGATGTATCCCACCCACCTGTACCCCACCTGTGATGTATCCCACCCACCTGTACCCCACCTGTGATGTATCCCACCTGTGATGTATCCCACCCACCTGTACCCCACCTGTGATGTATCCCACCCACCTGTACCCCACCTGTGATGTATCCCACCCACCTGTACCCCACCTGTGATGTATCCCACCCACCTGTACCCCACCTGTGATGTACCCCACCTGTGCTGTATCCCACCCACCTGTGATGTATCCCAC
Organism: Hyperolius riggenbachi; assembly: GCF_040937935.1. NCBI lineage: Eukaryota > Metazoa > Chordata > Amphibia > Anura > Hyperoliidae > Hyperolius > Hyperolius riggenbachi. The sequence goes on from NC_090649.1 coordinate 451,546,717, forward strand.
CCACCTGTACCCCACCTGTGATGTATCCCACCCACCTGTGATGTATCCCACCCACCTGTACCCCACCTGTGATGTATCCCACCCACCTGTACCCCACCTGTGATGTATCCCACCCACCTGTACCCCACCTGTGATGTATCCCACTCACCTGTACCCCACCTGTGATGTATCCCACCCACCTGTACCCCACCTGTGATGTACCCCACCTGTGCTGTATCCCACCCACTTGTGATGTATCCCACCCACCTTTACCCCACCTGTGATGTATCCCACCCACCTGTACCCCACCTGTGATGTATCCCACCCACCTGTACCCCACCTGTGATGTATCCCACCCACCTGTACCCCACCTGTGATGTATCCCACCCACCTGTACCCCACCTGTGATGTACCCCACCTGTGCTGTATCCCACCCACCTGTGATGTATCCCACCCACCTGTACCCCACCTGTGATGTATCCCACCCACCTGTGATGTATCCCACCCACCTGTACCCCACCTGTGATGTATCCCACCCACCTGTACCCCACCTGTGATGTATCCCACCCACCTGTACCCCACCTGTGATGTATCCCACCCACCTGTACCCCACCTGTGCTGTATCCCACCCACCTGTGATGTACCCCACCTGTGCACATAAAACATACACAATGACCAATTATTAAACATCAATTTATTGTAAAAAATTAAGACATTTAAAATCACTTAAAAACTTGAAACTCCAAAATAAACACATTTCAACAAAACATATTAAAAACCAAACATTCACCCTCGTCCTGGTGGTGTGGTAAAATAAAGTCTCAGTTGGTCCCTGTTCCGCAGTGACACTACCCTTGGCCTGGTTGCATACCTCCGCAGGGGCATTAGTGGAAGCACATTCGGGGGTTCCGGAGTCTCTCTTTCCTCCTGCCGCACAAAGTTGTGGAGGATGCATGCTGCCTTCACCACGACAACTGCGTTGCCCGGTTTCAGCAGCATGGGCGTGTGGAACACCCTCCACTTTGACACCAGGATCCCAAATGTGCACTCCACCATTCTCCTTGCACGGCTCAACCGAGCATTGAAGTGTAGCTGGCTGGCATCAAGTCCCCTGTCTGGGTACGGACGCATTACATGGTCGGACAGGGCGAAGGCCTCGTCCCCCACAAACACATAGGGGTAGGCCGGTGCCCTTGTCCCAGGCCAGGGTCTGTCACGGGGGAGACGCAGTCTGCCTTCCTCCATCAGCCTGCAAAGGGTCGTACGCTGGAAAATTCCAGAGTCATTGGAACTACCGTACGACCCCACGTCCACGTACACAAACTTGTAGTCCGCATCTGCCACTGCCATTAGAACAATGCTGAAGTATTTTTTATAGTTGAAATAATGGCTGCCACTCCCCACGGGTTTCTGAATCCGGATATGTTTCCCATCCAGTGCGCCAACACAATTAGGAAACTTGCACTCGGTCCAGAAGCCCTGGGCGATCTCCTCCCATTTCGTGGTGTCCGGCACAGGCATGTATCTGGCCCTCAGTCGCGTCCAAAGGATCCTCGAAGTCCTCACGACGATGCCTGCCACCGTGCTCTTCCCAATACGAAATGTGACATGTAGCGATGTATATGTTTGTCCAGTTGCGATGTACCTACAAGAGAAATAATCGAAATCAATTTTTCATGTCGTTACAGGAGAAAGGTTCAAGACAAGGTGGCGCAATATACGTGATGCATACGTGAAATGGCTACGGAAGAAAAAACTTGCCGAACGAAGTGGCAGTGGCGGGGGAAGGAGACAAAAAGACTACCAATTTGCCAAGCAATTGTCTTTCATCAATGCAAGCCTGGAACCTAGACTGTAAGTACCACTACTGTGGGCAGGAACTGAGAGCTCATTTACTACCATGACTTCGGCCATGTATTTCTATAAACTGGCCTCAATTCCCATGGCTAGCGAACTTTTCTCACAAGCTTTATCAAATGTTGGGTAGAAACGGTTGATAAAGTGTTTGCTAGTGTTTGCTAGCTCTGTGAATTGACGCCACATGCTGTTTGGCACACCAATAAATATTGTTTTTATCTACAGGACTGAAGACAATTTGGAGCAAGAGGAACCGACCCAGGAGGCACGGTTCAGCAGTGAGGAGAGCTTGGTGGATGATGACGTCGCCGATGTAACCTATTGCCCCGAGGAGAGGAGTAGGAGGAGGGAGTCCTTAATCCCAACTCTCTCCTTTGATGATGACTTGGCAGAAGAGAGCTTGGATGTTGAGGTTGCAGGACCGAGTGTGGAAGAAGCTGCACCTCCACAATCGACCGCTATGGAAGCTCCAGGGGAACAAGAACAAAGTGAGGAGCACCGAGAGACTGCAGCACAACCAGCGCGCAGGGCAACCCCGACACAGGCCAGAGGACGGGAAGATGCTGCCACACCACCAGTGAGGACCACCACACCAGTGAGGCGTCGAGGTACCCTCCCCCCAACAAGGAGAGAGACAGAGTCCGAGATGTCCGGGGCTGTCTCCGGACTTCTCGGGATTCTTCAGAGCCACCAAACTCTCATAACCCGGCAGTTGCAAGATGAGGACAGGGGCCATATCATGGAGCAGTACAAGTCCCACATCACTTCACTGCAATGTGAGCTCGACGCTGTACATGGGCACTACAGGGACGAGCTTAAAATGATTCATGAGATGCACAGAGGAGAAATCGACCAACTGCGTGCGCAGCATCATCAGTCGGTGGGCCAGCTGCAGAACATGATGCAGCAAATGCATCAACAAAGCAAGGAACTACTGAAATTGCAGGCACACCCGTGTTTTCACACTGTGATGTCTCTAATACCATATTTGGAAAAGGTGCCTTCCCAAAACCTGATGGCGTGCCATTCCAATTTGCTGGAGGTGATTAAACAGCACATGGACACGCCATTATTGCAACCACCAATTTTTAGACCCCCACAACCAACAGCGGTGCCCACCTGGCAATCATCACAGATGTACACCGGCTACAGAGGCAGTCAATATGGGCCACCGCTGTCAGGGTCCAGCTCATCCACGACCAGCACCCAAGAGAGTCCAGATTTCCAGGCAGCAACTCCCACCTTTTCTAGTAGTGGTGCCGATACAATTTGAAAAAAAAAGTCAAATTGTTCCTGGACATGCTCCTCTGAATACCTCCGATCCTCGGAGGAAGGATACCATCACAGGGCTTTTTAGCCCAACCTTTTCCCTGCCCCATCTCCTTCAACCAAGGTTCAGAGGTGTTCAGATGACCATGTCAGGGAACTTTTGGTTTTGCTGGACTTGAACTTTAGGGCCTGGTGTCCCCGAAAGACACTACCTGGGTCACAACCTTGTGCCTGTTGCACTGCACCTGTAGTCCTGCACCTGTGCCTTTGATTCCTCTTGTTCCTTACTTTGTTGTTCCTAATCACTTGCACAAGACCCTTGGAGCCATGGATGAAGGACACCTTCACTGGTCGGTGAGAGGCCTAGCCTTTTCACTGACCTGTGTCCTTCATCCATGGCTCAGAGGGTCCTGTGCCAGTGGTTAGGTTTTAGAAGCACTAATAATTTAGGGCCTGGTGTCCCCGAAAGACACTACCTGGGTCACAACCTTGTGCCTGTTGCACTGCACCTGTAGTCCTGCACCTGTGCCTTTGATTCCTCTTGTTCCTTACTTTGTTGTTCCTAATCACTTGCACAAGACCCTTGGAGCCATGGGTGAAGGACACCTTCACTGGTCGGTGAGAGGCCTAGCCTTTTCACTGACCTGTGTCCTTCATCCATGGCTCAGAGGGTCCTGTGCCAGTGGTTAGGTTTTTGAAGCACTAATAATTTAGGGCCTGGTGTCCCCGAAAGACACTACCTGGGTCACAACCTTGTGCCTGTTGCATTGCACCTGTAGTCCTGCACCTGTGCCTTTGATTCCTCTTGCTCCTCACTTTGTTGTTCCTAACCACTTGCACAAGACCCTTTGAACCATGGATGAAGGACACCTTGACTGGTCGGTGAGAGGCCTAGCCTTTTCACTGACCTGTGTCCTTCACCCATGGCTCAGAGGGTACTGTGCCAGTGGTTAGGTTTTTAAAGCACTTCAATTTTAGGGCCTGGTGTCCCCGAAAGACACTACCTGGGTCACAACCTTGTGCCTGTTGCACTGCACCTGTAGTCCTGCTCCTCTGCCATCGGTTCCTCTTGCTCCTCACTTTGTTCTTGTTCCTAACCACTTGCACAAGACCCTTTGAACCATGGATGAAGGACACCTTGACTAGTCGGTGAGAGGCCAAGCCTTTTCACTGACCTGTGTCCTTCACCCATGGCTCAGAGGGTCCTGTGCCAGTGGTTAGGTTTTTAAAGCACTTCAATTTTAGGGCCTGGTGTCCCTGAAAGACACTGCCTGGGTCACAACCTTGTGCCTGTTGCACTGCACCTGTAGTCATGCACCTCTGCCATCGGTTCCTCTTGCTCCTCACTTTGTTCTTGTTCCTAACCACTTGCACAAGACCCTTTGAACCATGGATGAAGGACACCTTGACTGGTCGGTGAGAGGCCTAGCCTTTTCACTGACCTGTGTCCTTCACCCATGGCTCAGAGGGTACTGTGCCAGTGGTTAGGTTTTTAAAGCACTTCAATTTTAGGGCCTGGTGTCCCCGAAAGACACTACCTGGGTCACAACCTTGTGCCTGTTGCACTGCACCTGTAGTCCTGCTCCTCTGCCATCGGTTCCTCTTGCTCCTCACTTTGTTCTTGTTCCTAATCACTTGCACAAGACCCTTGAAACCATGGATGAAGGACACCTACACTGGTCGGTGAGAGGCCTAGCCTTTTCACTGACCTGTGTCCTTCATCCATGGCTCAGAGGGTCCTGTGCCAGTGGTTAGGTTTTTGAAGCACTAATAATTTAGGGCCTTTTGTCCCCAAAAGACACTACCTGTAGTCCTGCTCCTCTGCCATCGGTTCCTCTTGCTCCTCACTTTGTTCTTGTTCCTAATCACTTGCACAAGACCCTTGGAGCCATGGATGAAGGACACCTTGACTGGTCGGTGAGAGGCCTAGCCTTTTCACTGACCTGTGTCCTTCATCCATGGCTCAGAGGGTCCTGTGCCAGTGGTTAGGTTTTTGAAGCACTTCAATTTATTAGGGCCTGGTGTCCCCGAAAGACACTTGGGCAGCTATGCCCTGCAACTCTTCCAGCACAAAGTTGGTGGTTGGTGTTCCTTAAAACTGACCGGGCTATACCATAGATATGTTATTTTTTTGTCTTCCATGTTGGAAGAATGTTTCCATGTTGGAAAGTGGTTGTTTTTGCAATAAAAAAATTTGTTTTTACATACCTCAGTGTGATGAGTAGTTGTTCTTGTGGTGTGACTGCTCTCCTGAACGTGGTATCCCTCTTCCTTAGGTCATCCTTCACCATCTCCAAGAGGGTATCAAACCTGTCAGGAGATGGAAAGGAAGAAGCTGTAAAGTCTGTTGTGGGACAAGGTGTTGGGTGGAGGATGGGGGAGGTGTGTTTACAGAGGTTTGGGAGTGTTGTGGAGGGTGGGGGTGTAGTGTATAGCTAGGTATACAGGGGTGTGGGGGTCAGGGTGGTGTGTTTAGCTAGGTATACAGGGATGAGGTGTTGTGGGGGTGAGGGTGGGGTGTTTAGGAATGGTGGGGGTTGGTGTATTTAGGCCTATATACTTACAGGGGAATAGACATCCGAGTGTAGCTGTAGAACTTCTGTGGGTGTCGTCTGAGGTCCCGGTAGAGGGCCTGGAACTCTCCCTTCCTCTGCCTCCTGGCTAGTAGAGGGTGCACCCACCATCTCCTGCGAGGAGCACGCCTTCTCCCCACATAGTAGTAGGTAAACAACAGGAAGGAGAGAATTCCCAGGTAATAAGCGTAAAAAATGACTGGATCCATGGTCCCAACTGCTGTCTCTGTATCCAAGGATGGTCTCCACACGTCCAGCTGTCTCCAACAATGACCCCAGAGCTTCTGCTGACCTCCCAGAACCCCAGGTATTTATACAGGTTGTTATCTCTTTAAGAATCCGGATCCGGACCGCAACCGTGTTCATACCGCACGGAAACCGTATGCAACCGGACCGGATCCGGATCGGATCCGGACAGGAACCGTACGGTTCAGGTCCGATCCGGCTCCGGTGCGGTCCGGACATCCGGTGCGGTTTTTGCAAAACCGCAAGTGTGAACGGGGCCTTACCTGGGGCTTCTACTGGCCCACTGTAGCATTAATGTCCCACGACGTGCTTCAACGATTCGCTGTTTCCTGCCGCCGGCCCCGGTCTAACGTGGCATCCCATCTGACTGTGGCTGCCCGGCCATGGCCATGCGCCTGCTTGCTCCCGCACGCCATCGAAAGCTTACTGTGCAGGCGCAGCACAAGAAATCTCCCGATGATGCGAACGTGAGCATGCATTATTCGTCTTGTTAGACGAATAATTACCTGGTGCCGGGGATGGGGAATGGGTGATAGGAGGAGGACGGTGCCAGACATGACAGCTACAGGGGCCTGATAGAAGCCCCAGGTAAGTGTCAGATTTTATTTTCAAAACCCCCCAGAGAACTCCTTTAAAAGATATTTTTTTCATATAAAAATATAGTCTGTTTAATATGTGTATTTTATAATCCGGCAATATGAAATATTAGAAAAAGATATTTGTGTTGAGCACCACCTACTGGTAGGCAAGTTTAGGAATTTAGAGAAATATTTTGTGCTTCTGGTGTGTAGTGTCACTCAAGGTAAAATAAAAACGTTTGATTTTCCTGTTTATTCGACCAAAATGATCGAATCAAATGATAGTCAAAAAGAATTTGGTCTAAAATTACTGCAGTAATCTGATTTTTTTGCTTAAAGTGTAACTGTCGGGCATAAAATCAAAAATCAATTATTTATTTTTATCTGGTAAACAAGTAATAAGGATGCTAACCAGGCAATCCAAAAGTTAAAATCTCTATTACTTGTCTTGTTTATAAATGATCATTCCCCAGTTTACCTGACTCTTATTTGGTACGTTGCCGCACAATGTAAGTTGCAGGGCATGCTGGGTTGTCTTTTTTTGCTTCTTTATTTCCCCTCAGACTTAACTAGTGCACAGAAGCAAAAAAGGAGAACCCAGCATGCCCTGCAAATTCCTTTTTGCGGCAGCGTACCAAATAAGAGCCAGGTAAACTGGGGAATGATCATTTATAAACAAGACAAGTAATAGAGATTTTAACTTTTGGATTGCCTGGTTAGCATCCTTATTACTTGTTTACCAGATAAAAATAAAGAATTGATTTTTGATTTGCCCGACAGTTATGCTTTAAACATTCTGTGTTTTCTAAATGGTCCAATGCTTCCGAGTTCTGTGATTGTGCTAAAATTACGGTAAATCAGATTTGCACGGAATTTTGATTTCCATTCTCTGATTTCTGAATTCCAACCAGAAATGCTGAAATTCCAATTGGAAATGCGGAAATTTAAATTCAGCAGAATCCGAGTGAGCATCCCTAGTGGCCACCAAAGCAATGCAGCCTCAGTTATAAGCCTGGAGATTCAGCTTCAATAATATAAAGAGCCTTGTCTCCAGCACTACTAAACAAGAGAGGCTCCCTTTGCTGATCGGCTATTTGCAATTGGCACTGTTATTGGCCTGAAGAAGCAGGCTTGAACCAGTGAAACGCGTTGCATGTGCTAAATAAACATTTATTTGTCTATACAAAGATCTCGTCATTGAGGACCTCATTTTTTATTTTTTTTTTATCTTGTTTTTAATCCAATTTAGTTCCCACTGTTGTGCCTCTTTACCCAAATTGTACTAAACCAAGAGGTTTTTCTGTTCACAAGACTTTACCAGTCAAACCAGCAGGTGGAGCTCCTAAGTAAATGAAACGGTTATTTGTAATGTTTTATATGTTTCTCCATAAAAAAAAATAATAATAACATATTTAGGTTCGCTTTTTTTGCGGAATTGGCTGTACGGATCCAGCCACTTAGATCTGGGAAAACGGTCTGTTTTTACAGCAAGTGTGCTTTTCCATAGGTTCCTATTGTGCTGCAAAACCTTCCTTTTCCGTTCCACTGAGCGAAACGATTTGGAAAATTGGGTCCTGCTGCATTTTTTTGTTCGTTCAGCGGAACGGAAATCGTAACCGTACGCCCGGTTCCGTTGGCAAATGTTAATGTGAACCTCTGGCTATAGTAAACTCAGTCCCCTGGACTAGACCATGCGCCTGTATGAATATACAGTTTTTAGACAGCAGCGAGAGGTGGAAGCGCTTCCCAAGACAAGCAAGCTGCATCTGAATGACTACCAGCACAGGTGTGCAGAGCCTAATTATACACAAGAAACACATCTTGCATTCAAAACAGATGTAACAAATTGACATTAAGCACTTCAGCCTTCAGTCGTTTTCACTTTATGCATTCGAGCAATGTTCACCTCCCATTCATTAGCCTATAACTGTATCACTACTTATCACAATGAACTAATCTATATCTTGTTTTTTTCCGCCACCAACTAGGCTTTCTTTGAGTGGTACATTTTGCTAAGAGCCACTTTACTGTAAATGCATTTTTTCACAGGAAGAATAAGAAAAAAATGGAAAAAAATCATTATGTCTCAGTTTTCAGCCATTATAGTTTTAAAATAATACATGCCTTCATAATTAAAACTGACATATTGTATTTGCCCATTTGTCCCGGTTATTACACCATTTAAATCATGTCCCTAAACTCCCTATCACAATGTATGGCGACAATATTTTATTTGGAAATAAAGGCGCATTTTTTCCGTTTTGCATCCATCACTATTTACAAGTTTAAAATAAAAAAAAAAACCATAGAAATATTTCACCTTTAAATTGATATTTAACCACTTTACCCCCACGCGTACGAATTTCTCTGTCCCTTTTTCCATCCTTTCACCCCCAGGGATGGAGAAATCCATACTTTCCGCACTCCCGCCGCTGCCTGCGCTCCCGCTCGCTCTAGCGCGCACTCCCGCTCATAAACACGCCGCCGGCTGCTCGCCCGGAGATCAATGAACGGGAAAATCCATTCCCGTTCGTTGATCTAAGCCCCGCAATGATCCGCTGCTTCTCCGCTAAGCAGCGCGATCATTGTGAAAAAAAAAAAAACTTTCTCAGCCTCCTAGTACTTCTTGCAAGCGTCCGGAAGGACGCTTGCAGGTTGCATTAAACAAAACAAAAAAAAAAATACAATAAAAAAAATACATAAATAGTTACCTTAGGGACTGAACTTTTTAAATATTTATGTCAAGAGGGTATAACACTGTTACTTTATAAACTATGGGCTTGTAATCAGGGATGGACGCAAAACTGAAAAACATGCACCCTTATTTCCAAATAAAATATTGGCGCCAAAAATTGTGATAGGGACATAATTTAAACGGTTTTATAAACGGGACAAATGGGCAAATACATTTCATGGGTTTTAATTACAGTAGCATGTATTAATTAAAAACTATAATGGCCGAAAACTGAAAAATAATAATTTTTTTCCCACATTTTTTCCTATTTTCCCATTAAAACACATTTAGAATAAAATAATTCTTGGCATAATGTCCCACCTAAAGAAAGCCCAATTGGTGGCGGAAAAAACAAGATATAGTTCATTTCATTGTGATTAGTAATGATAAAGTTATAGATGAATGAATGGAAGGAGCGCTGAAAGGTGAAAATTGCTCTGGTGGTCAAGGGGTAAAACCCCTCAGTTGGGAAGTGGTTAAAAAGTTTAGACTCTTAGGTAAATATTTACATGTTTTTGTTTTTTTTTTTATATTTTTTTAACATTTAGTTGTAGTTTTACTTTTTGGCCACAAGATGGCAGCCATGAGTTTGTTTACATGACGTCACTCTAAGCGTAACATATACGCTTAGAGGGACGCATGGGGACGCAAGAGCCAGGAAAAGCAAAGCTTCCGAGAGAAGCAGTTTTCTTTTGTGGGGGAGAGGAATCAATCATTGGGCACCATGGTCCGATTGATTGATTCCTGGGCTAACGATCCACGGTGGCCGGGAGCGCGCGTGCACGCGATCGGCCGCGGGAGCACACATGGCCTCCTGGACGTAGCTGCTAGGTCCAGGAAGCTTAAATGGTTAAAGAGAACCTGAACTGAAAATTAAAAGTCAAAATAAACATACACAGGTCGTACATACCTCCTGGTAAGTCCCCTTATCAATCTCTTTCTCCTCTCCTGCGTCCTGTTTGTCCACTGTGATCAATGCAATTCTCCGTCCTCCATACTGAAAATGGCAATTACCCCATATTAGCTTCTTGGTCAGCACACTGTTACACTGTAATATCACCCACTTGAGCCATAAGGGAACATGGACATTACCTTGCACATTCAGTTGTAACTGACAGCAGCTGATTTATAACTGACAGCAACTGGTATATTCCAGTTCTGACAAAATATTGTCAGAACTGAAAAGGATCACTGTAAGAAGAGAATGGTGAGCTTCTGAGAGGAACTGACAGCGAGGTAAGTATTTAAAATTCATTTGCAGCTACATCATGTGTTTATTTTAAATAATTTTACTCAGTTCAGGTTCCCTTTAAGGCTAGGAACACACTTAGCAAAAACGCAGCGTTTTTGTCGCTAATGGACGTCTATGGGCTGTTATGAAAAAACGCATATAAAAAACGTATATGCGTTCTGTACGCGTGCGTTTTTAAAAATGCTGGTTTTGTTGCATAATATTCAAAAATGCATCAAAAATGCACAGATTGAAAGTCAATGGAAATGCAATGTATTGCGTTTTGTATGCGTTTTTATGTTTTTTTTTTTTATTGTTTTGCGATGTATTTCCACTTCCTGTTGTCTTCCAAGTGATTTGCATAAAACGCAATGTAAAAACGAACTAAAATGCATACAAAACGCATATGCATTTTGTATATGCGAACCGTAAATGCTTAAAAACTCACGCAAAACTCTAGAAAAATGCATATGCAGGAAAAAAAACGCACTAAAAATGCACACAAAAAAAACGCACATGACAGAAAACATGACTTTTCATACTCTGCTATGTGTGCACCCTGCCTAATGGAGCATGTTAACTTTCAAAAACAGTTTCCATGCAGAGTGTTCCGTACTGGACCCTTACGGCGGGATGAGGTTAGGAACCATAACCTCTAACTAATTACCAAATATTGGGCTTGATTCATTAAGATGAATAGCGTGCCTTGTCAGAGTTAACACACCTTATCAGAGTTAACCAACTTTATCAGAGTTAACACACCTTATCAGAGTAGCATAGCGAGCGCTACGAATGTATTCCTGCTAATTGGCAATGACGAGAGCTCCACTCGTCCTGCCCTGAGCCCCTGCGGGTCCAAAGGACATTATCTTCGCACTGTGATTGGCCCAATAAGCTGCCTATCACTTGACAGGAAACTTGACAGGCAGCCTATTGGGCCAATCAAAGTGGACGAGTGGAGTTCTCGTCATTGCCAATTAGCAGGCATACGTTCGTAGCGCTCACTATGCTACTCTGATAAGGCGCGTTAACTTTCATAGGACATGTTAACTCTGATAAGGTGTTAAGTCTGATAAGGCATGCTATTTGTCTTAGTGAATCAAGCCCAATATAAGCGAGAAGTTATCTGACTACATGTGCTCTGCAACTGCTGTAAGTAACTGTGAAATTGCTGTGCGCTTCATATGCACTGAAATTGTACTTCTATTTAGTAAATATGTCCCATGGAACTTTTGTCATTCATTTGATGGTATTGTTTAACCCAATGTCAGCATCAAAAAAATACTTTGTTGGAAGGCTTGTTCACACTGCAGGCGTTTTCGGCTTTTTTTTCGGCCACATGCGGTTTTTAAAAACGCCCCCAACCGTGTGGACAATGAATCTCTGTGAGAAGGTTCATATCAGCGCGGGTCGTGTGCTGTGCGGTTAGCAAAGCAATGCGTGTACCATTTTCTGGGCGATTCCGCCTCAATGGAAGGTATAGGAAAATCATAAAACGCATACAAAAACACGCAATAAGGCGATTTCGCTCGCATTTTTAAGAATAAATACATTGTATTTATTATTTTCTGGGTCAAAGAGTTCATTTCCTGACTTGTGTCAGTCCGTGAATTACAATACCGCTCGGAAAAAATGCTTAGAAAACCGCTAAGCACAAAATCGAATCGCCCACCCAAGCGCCAGGAATCAGAAAAAAAATATGCGTCATAAACCACCCAACGCGGACGGACATGCAATCGGAAGGCAATGTGAATAAGGCCTGAAAGCTGCTGGTGAGCGTCTGTCGGCATTTCTCGCTTGGCTGCCTAGTGTGTGGTAGTAAGAAGTTATATTTACGTGTTCCGTACAGCTTCTTTACTTCCTTCACCGGCAGCTCTGAACTTCTCGCAGGTCTTCTGGGTCCCGTTCACATCCAATCACATGATATGACATGTGATCGGGATCCAGGAGAACATGTAAGCGTTACAGCGCCACCCGGTGCTTTAAGAGGGATCATGGAAGAGACTGTTCCATCACCCCTCTTCTGCCTCAAGGTGGCTCTGTAACGCTGACATGGTCTCCTGGATCCCGATCACATGTCATATCATGTGATTAGATGTGACCGGGACCCAGAAGACCAGCCAGAAGTTTAGACCTGCTGGTGGAGGAAATGAAGAAGCTGTACGGAACAGGTAAATATAACTTCTTAGTACCACATCCCGGAAGAAGGAGATCTAGCCACCCAGACAGGTATGTGTGAGAGCTCCCTGACACCACACCTACCCTTCTGCCACCTACCTTGTCAAGTCTGCCAGGCTGAGGAAGACACACTCCTCCAGCAGTACAGCAAGAAAAATCCAGCCCTGCAGATAATTACGTTTTTACTTTACTTGGCTGCTAGAGGGTTAATAAACCAGTGTGGGGGGGGGCAAAATCCGGGACTGGGGGGGCATCAAAGTCAAGTTTTGGTCAGAGTGGTGTGAAACCTAAGGCTGGCCCTGAACAAGCTTTACGGGTTTAATGTACAACAACGCTACACACAGGCCATCTATCACACACCTCCCAACTTTTTAAGATGAGAAAGAGGGACACTTAAGCCACACCCCTGATCATGCCCCCGACACCACTTTAGTCACGCATACCATAAAGATTTAATAAGAAAAATGTTTTATAATTCAACCCACACTGGTACTTTCTATCCTGGTTCATTTTCCTTCATATTAAAATTTAAAAATTAGTAATATATCAATTTAAAGGATGGGAATAAAGTTTAGAATCAAACACATTTTTTAGTAGAGAAATATATATATTTACATAGAAAGAGGGACAAAGTCCTGAAAGAGGGACAAATAAGTAGGAAAGAGGGATAGAAGGACAGGGCTTCCAAAGAGGGACGGTCCCTCCAAAAGGAGGGACAGTTGGGAGCTATGCTATCAGTACTGGCAGTTCGGGTGTCACATTTACGTAACATTCACCACCATGGATAAGTGGGCTGGAAAGGAAAGGAAGGACAACTTCAAGGCAACAGGTAACGTCACAGATGTCACATCTATAGAAAATTGCTCTTTTCATACAAAGAACACTATAAGCTCTCTTTTCTTTTGATGTTGGTAAACAGGTGAGAACATGTCAGGGTTATACAGACGTTCTTGACACCAGTATTATTGTGTTACAAAGCTTTTATTTTCTGAGATCTTATGACATTGTTATGAACCTCTGAGCTGGATAGTGGACTCGTTAAAGGATACCACAGCCCACAGGCTGTGGTAAAATAAATGCTGCAATGTGTATGGAAAATAAAGGACATACTGACCGCTTCCCTCGTTCCCTGCCGTCGGCCCCCGCTCAGTTCCCACAGCTGCCGGTACTGGCCGACTCTCCTGACCCGGACATACTGCGCTGCGCATGCACAGTATGTCCTATAATCTTCCCTGTTGCGGCAGAAGAACGGACACTCCCCCGCTTCCTCCCTTCCCAGCGTGTGCGCTCCAGTATAAAGCTAGCGTGACATGCTAGCTGGAGTTGCGCTGGGAGTGGCGATTTGGAGAAAGAGCAGAGGGGGAGTAAGTTGGGATGGACAGGGGAAGCGGGCACTTTCAATAGCAATAATAATAAGTGTCCGCTTCCCCCTCCCCTGTAGCTGCAAGCAATCCAGCGCTGGCTCCCCCAAAGCGCCCCGCATTCCTGGCTCGACAAGCCTGACAAGGCTTGATAGATTTACCTTCCCTGTCTCCAGCGGGGGCGCTGTTGCGGCTTTCAGCACGGAGATAGATGGAAATAGCCGATCACTGCAGGGTCCTCTCTACTACGCAGGCGCAGGAGACTTCCGCCTGCGCAGTAGAGCGGACCGTCAGCGATCGGCTATTTTCGCCTATCTCAGAGCGGGGAGAGCCGATACTGTGCCTGCGCTGGAGCCAGAAAAGTAAATATTTACATCCCCGCTGTTCAGAGGGGCAGAGCGAGGGACCGGTTCCGATAGGATCCGGAGAGGCTTCCCCCACCCGAGGTGAGTACCCCCCCCCCAGGGGAACTTTTTCTCATTACAGGTTTTCTTTAACCACTTAAGGACTGCAGTCATAAAACCCCTTAAGGACCAGAGCCTTTTTTTCCATTCGGACCACTGCAGCTTTCACGGTTTATTGCTCAGTCATACAACCTACCACCTAAATGAATTTTACCTCCTTTTCTTGTCACTAATACAGCTTTCTTTTGGTGCTATTTGATTGCTGCTGCGAGTTTTACTTTTTATTATATTCATCAAAAAAGACATGAATTTTGTCAAAAAAATGACTTTTTTAACTTTCTGTGCTGACATTTTTCAAATAAAGTAAAATTTCCTATACATTTGAGCGCAAAAGTTATTCTGCTACATGTCTTTGATAAAAAAAAACCATTCAGTGTATATTTATTGGATTGGGTAAAAGTTATAGCGTTTACAAACTATAGTGCAAAAAGTGAATTTTCCCATTTTCAAGCATCTCTGACTTTTCTGCGCACCTGTCAGGTTTCATGAGGGGCTAAAATTCCAGGATAGTACAAATACCCCCCAAATGACCCCATTTTAGAAAGAAGACATCCCAAAGTATTCAGTGAGAGGCATGGTGAGTTCATTGAAGATTTTATTTTTTGTCACAAGTTAGCGGAAAATGACACTTTGTGACAGAAAAAAAAAAAAAAGTTTCCATTTCTTCTAACTTGCGACAAAAAAAAATGAAATCTGCCACGGACTCACTATGCTCCTCTCTAAATACCTTGAAGTGTCTACTTTCCAAAATGGGGTCATTTGTGGGGTGTGTTCACTGTCCTGGCATTTTGGGGGGTGCCTAATTGTAAGCACCCCTGTAAAGCCTAAAGATGCTCATTGGACTTTGGGCCCCTTAGCGCAGTTAGGCTGCAAAAAAGTGCCACACATGTGGTATTGCCGTACTCAGGAGAAGTAGTATAATGTGTTTTGGGGTGTATTTTTACACATACCCATGCTGGGTGGGAGAAATCTCTCCGTAAATGACAATTTTTTTATTTTTTTTACACACAATTGTCAATTTATAGAGATATTTCTCCCACTCAGCATGGGTATGTGGAAAAATACACCCCAAAACACATTATACTACTTCTCCTGAGTACGGCGATACCACATGTGTGGCACTTTTTTGCACCCTAACTGCGCTAAGGGGCCCAAAGTCCAATGAGTACCTTTAGGATTTCACAGGTCATTTTGAGAAATTTCGTTTCAAGACTGCTCCTCACGGTTTAGGGCCCCTAAAATGCCAGGACAGTATAGGAATCCCACAAATTACCCCATTTTAGAAAGAAGACACCCCAAGGTATTCCATTAGGAGTATGGTGAGTTCATAGAAGATTTTTTTTTTTTGTCACAAGTTAGCGGAAATTGATTTTAATTGTTTTTTTTCACAAAGTGTCATTTTCCGCTAACTTGTGACAAAAATAAAATCTTCTATGAACTCACCATACTCCTAACGGAATACCTTGGGGTGTCTTCTTTCTAAAATGGGGTCATTTGTGGGGTTCCTATACTGCCCTGGCATTTTAGGGGCCCTAAACCGTGAGGAGTAGTCTTGAAACCAAATGTCGCAAAATGACCTGTGAAATCCTAAAGGTACTCATTGGAGTTTGGGCCCCTTAGCGCACTTAGGGTGCAAAAAAGTGCCACACATGTGGTACCGCCGTACTCAGGAGAAGTAGTATAATGTGTTTTGGGGTGTATTTTTACACATACAGATGCTAGGTGGGAGAAATATCTCTGTAAATGACAATTATTTGATTTTTTTTTACACACAATTGTCCATTTACAGAGAGATTTCTCCCACCCAGCATGGGTATGTATAAAAATACACCCCAAAACACATTATACTACTTCTTCTGAGTACGGCGATACCACATGTGTGACACTTTTTTGCAACCTAGGTGCGCTAAGGGGCCTAACGTCCTATTCACAGGTCATTTTGAGGCATTTGGATTCTAGACTACTCCTCACGGTTTAGGGCCCCTAAAATGCCAGGACAGTATAGGAACCCCACAAGTGACCCCATTTTAGAAAGAAGACACCCCAAGGTATTCCGTTAGGGGTATGGTGAGTTCATAGAAGATTTTATTTTTTGTCACAAGTTAGTGAAAAATGACACTTTGTGAAAAAAACAATAAAAATCCAATTTCCGCTAACTTTTGACAAAAAATAAAATCTTCTATGAACTCATCATACACCTAACAGAATACCTTGGGGTGTCTTCTTTCTAAAATGGGGTCACTTGTGGGGTTCCTATACTGCCCTGGCATTTTACGGGCCCAAAACTGTGAGTAGTCTGGAAACCAAATTTCTTAACATGACTGTTCAGGGGTATAAGCATCTGCAAATTTTGATGACAGGTGGTCTATGAGGGGGCAAATTTTGTGGAAACGGTCATAAGCAGGGTGGCCTCTTAGATGACAGGATGTATTGGGCCTGATCTGATGGATAGGAGTGCTAGGGGGGTGACAGGAGGTGATTGATGGGTGTCTCAGGGGGCGGTTAGAGGGGAAAATAGATGCAATCAATGCACTGGGGAGGTGATCGGAAGGGGGTCTGAGGGGGATCTGAGGGTTTGGCCGAGTGATCAGGAGCCCACACGGGGCAAATTAGGGCCTGATCTGATGGGTAGGTGTGCTAGGGGGTGACAGGAGGTGATTTATGGGTGTCTCAAGGTGTGATTAGAGGGGGGAAATAGATGCAAGCAATGCACTAGCGAGGTGATCAGGGCTGGGGTCTGAGGGCGTTCTGAGGTGTGGGCGGGTGATTAGGTGCCCGCAAGGGGCAGATTAGGGTCTAATCTGATGGGTAACAGTGACAGGTGGTGATAGGGGGTGATTGATGGGTAATTAGTGGGTGTTTAGAGGAGAGAAGAGATGTAAACACTGCACTTGGGAGGTGATCTGATGTCGGATCTGCGGGCGATCTATTGGTGTGGGTGGGTGATCAGATTGCCCGCAAGGGGCAGGTTAGGGGCTGATTGATGGGTGGCAGTGACAGGGGGTGATTGATGGGTGGCAGTGACAGGGGGTGATTGATGGGTGATTGACAGGTGATAAGTGGGTTATTACAGGGAATAACAGATGTAAATATTGCACTGGCGAATTGATAAGGCGGGGGTCTGAAGGCAATCTGAGCGTGTGGGCGGGTGATTGGGTGCCCGCAAGGGGCAGATTAGGGTCTAATCTGATGGGTAACAGTGACAGGTGGTGATAGGGGGTGATTGATGGGTAATTAGTGGGTGTTTAGAGGAGAGAAGAGATGTAAACACTGCACTTGGGAGGTGATCTGATGTCGGATCTGCGGGCGATCTATTGGTGTGGGTGGGTGATCAGATTGCCCGCAAGGGGCAGGTTAGGGGCTGATTGATGGGTGGCAGTGAGAGGGGGTGATTGATGGGTGGCAATGACAGGGGGTGATTGATGGGTGATTGACAGGTGATCAGTGGGTTATTACAGGGAATAACAGATGTAAATATTGCACTGGCGAATTGATAAGGCGGGGGTCTGAGGGCAATCTGAGCGTGTGGGCGGGTGATTGGGTGCCCGCAAGGGTCTAATCTGATGGGTAACAGTGACAGGTGGTGATAGGGGGTGATTGATGGGTGATTGATGGGTAATTAGTGGGTGTTTAGAGGAGAGAATAGATGTAAACAATGGATTTGGGAGGTGATCTGATGTCGGATCTGCGGGCGATCTATTGGTGTGGGTGGGTGATCAGATTGCCCGCAAGGGGCAGGTTAGGGGCTGATTGATGGGTGGCAGTGACAGGGGGTGATTGACGGGTGATTGATGGGTGATTGACAGGTGATTGACAGGTGATCGGGGGGGATAGATGCATTCAGTACACAGGGGGGGGAGGGTCTGGGGGGGTCTGGGGAGAATCTGAGGGGTGGGGGGGTGATCAGGAGGGAGCAGGGGGCAGTTTAGGGACTAAAAAAAAAAATAGCGTTGACAGATAGTGACAGGGAGTGATTGATGGGTGATTAGGGGGGTGATTGTGTGCAAATGGTGGTCTGGGGGGTGGGCAGGGGGGGGTCTGAGGGGTACTGTGGGCGATCAGGGGGCAGGGGGGGGCAGATCAGTGTGTTTGGGTGCAGACTAGGGTGGCTGCAGCCTGCCCTGGTGGTCCCTCGGACACTGGGACCACCAGGGCAGGAGGCAGCCTGTATAATACACTTTGTAAACATTACAAAGCGTATTATACGCTTCCTATCCGGCGATCGTCGGGTTAACAACCCGCCGGCGCTTCCGATTGGCCGGCGGGTTGACGTCGCGGGTGGGCGGAGCCTATTGCCGGCGGACGCGCGCGCATCCCAGCGCGCGATCCCCGGCCAGAGAGTGCCCCAGGACCTGACGCCAATCTGCGTTACGTGGTCCTGGGGCTGCCACTTTGCCGCTGCCAATATGAAGTAGGCGGTCGGCAAGTGGTTAAAATCGATTTTCTCAAAAACTACAATGTATTTTTGGAAAATTATCTTTCTGACTTGTACTCACTATTCTCCTAAAAGGGGCACTACAGCGAAAAAACGTAAAATGTAAAAACATATAAAAATAAGAACTAAATTTTTTCCAGAGTAAAATGAGCCATAAATGACTTTTCTCCTATGTTGCTGTCACTTACAGTAGGCAGTAGAAATCTGACAGAAGTGACAGATTTTGGACTAGTCCATCTCTTTATAGGGGATTCTCAGCAAGGCTTTTATTTTTTAAAAAGACATTCCCGAAAAAGGATTTAAACAATGATACTGGCCAGAATCTCTGCTCGCTACACAGTTTTTTGGCAGTTGGACAGAGCAACTGCCATTCACTAAGTGCTTTTGAAAATAAATATCCCTGAGAATCCCCTATAAAGAGATGGACTAGTCCAAAACCTGTCGCATCTGTCAGATTTCTACTACCTACTGTAAGTGACAGCAACATATGAAAAAAGTAATTTATGGCTCATTTTACTCTGGAAAAGATATACTTCTTATTTGTATATGTTTGCACATTTTTTTAAATTTTACAATTTTTTGCTGTAGTGCCCCTTTAACATAAGTAGCAATTTTGGTGTAAATAGCATGTATGGGGGCTTTGCTGTTCACTGCCATATTTGGCACAAAATTACGGAAAATTAGGAATAACTATACAAAATCAATTGAATTTGCAAATCATAATTACGTATGTAATTACGTATTACGTAGGCATAATTGCGAAAATGTAAGCGGAATTTAGCGTAATCGTAATTAGCTGATTACAATCATCACTGCTGGTTAAGGGCACGGGCTTTGACATTGGAGACCAAGATTTGAATCCTGGCTAGGTTCAATCAGTACCTATTCAGTAAGGCGTTCAAAGCAAGACTCCCTAACACTGCAGGGTGGCCTCTTGAGCGGGTCCCAGTGGCTACAGCTCTTGAGCGATTTGAGTCCGACAGAAGAAAAGCGCTATACAAATGTTCTAATTATTATTAAAGTCTTCGCTAGCCGGTTGTACAGCATCAGCCATGACCTGTCACCCGAAAGATTGTTTTCCAATACTTGCCGGGCAACAATGTGTACATGTGTGCACATGACTGGTTTTAGGGTAAGCCAGTTAATCTAGTTTTTGGGATGTGGAAGGAATCCATAGCGCCCCCCCCCCCCAAAAAAAAAATAATGCAAACACGAGAGTGCTATCTACAACATTAATTGGAAAATTGGGCGCCGGAGGCATTGCCCCAATATAACCAATATTAACATTGGTGGCTTCGAGTCGCCCAAGTTCTGCGGCGCCCAGTATTTTGCCTGTATAGCAGCATACATGGCGTTTATATCAGCAGTTTTGCGGTAGAAGGATGGTAAGGGTTAGAAATGGGTGGGGGATCAATTAGGGTTAGGAATGGATTGGAGGGTCAGTTAGGCTTAGGCATTCGTGGGGTAGTCGGAAAGGGTTAGGCATTGGTGTTGGGGTGGTTGATTAGGGTTAGGCGTCAGTAGAGGGAGGGCTAGTGTGTAAATAGGGTTAGGTTTAGCATTAGTAAAATATCAGTAACATTTCCTTGTATTTTACTATTCACCACTGTCCAAAAGTAAAATATTGGTAATTCTACCAATATTCTACATGAGGCTATTTTCCCAGGCACCCTTTTTGCATGTACACATTCCCTACACCCCCGCACCGCCCCAAATAACTTGTGTAGCGCCGACGTCGTCACGGACCATTCATGTTATACCCTTTTATGTTTTATTTGTCCAATGTACATTACTAACTGATGGTTTGGGAACTTTTTTTCCATTGGTTTCAGGGAACACGGTGTAACCAGTATTGTCCTTTAATCACATGGAAACGGGTCATTATAGATCGGCAGTGCCGTTACGGTGCAGGGCGTCCCACGCTGGGCTGCAGATGTCACAGATTTATAAAGTGTGACCATTTCTTCTGGGAGAAGAAGGGGGGAAAACGTTTTATTTAAATGAAAATCAGTTCCTTTGCCTGCGGCTGAGCAGAGTCTGCAATTATTATTTTATTGAATTTAATTCCTAAAATACAACAGGGAGAGTGAGGCCCCTGCAATTAGCACCATTGGAGCCTGGCCTTATTTAGCCTTGGCTGCAAGTTAAAACTTTATTTTAAATGTAAGATTAAAAGTTTCTTATTCAGCTGTGATTAAGGAGAAAAAAAAAAACTGTGCTACTGTAGAGGTGACCATACACTTTGCCATCAATAGCCGGTAGATTTGACCACTCTGGCAGAAATCGATCGACTTGGTCAATCGCCCCGGATGGAAGATATCGTTCGGTCTGGAGCATGGAAGTAGTATGGCGGTTCATACGCCGTCTTTTGAAAGATTGTGCATGCGCTGCCATACTTACTTTCAAGGCAAAGTCTGATGGAGCAGAGTGTTCCATACAAGCAGATAGGCACCCAGTATAACAAGTTAGAACTCTTTACTGAAGAAAGCATGCAGAGATAAAACATACACCACCATCAGAAAATGCAGCTTACTTATAGCAGAGAAGAACACAAACTGATTACAGGACATCACAATACCATAGAGATCTTTACATCATTCTACAGACAGTGACATCTTGTGGTTGCTTTATAATACTACAATTTAAAGTAACTCGATACTGTCAACAAAGCTGTCAACTAAATGATGCCAGGTCACCTTACTACTTTCATACCAACTAAGTAGTGAGAAATTATAACATGGAGGTCTAGCGGAAAGTGCTGTCGCATAATCGCATTACAGTGAGAGTTCAAATCTGGGCCACTGTCTACATGGAGTTTCTATGTTTTTCCTGTGTTTGGGTCACTGGGTTTCCTCCAGGCACTCTGCTTATCCCCAAAATCTTAAAAGCATACGGAAACGTTGTCTGGCTTCCCCCAAAATTGACCTTTCACTGCAATAAGAACATAAGACAATGACTGACTATGGTAGGATTAGATTGTGAGCTTCTCTGTGGAACGTCAGTGACATGACTATGTACTCTGTAAAGAGCTGCAGGGGATGTCATTACTATATAATACATTAAACTATGACTGTGGTTGGGATTAGATTGTGAGCTCCTCGGAGGACAGTTGGAGACATGACTATGTAAAGTGCTGCATAAGATGTCAGTGCTATATAAATACATAAATACAAAATAAATTAATAAAAAAAATAATAAAAAGAATAATAATAATAACAATATGGCAGGACATTAGACTAGGACTATGGTAGGGGTTAGATAGTGAACTACTCTGAGGACAGTTAGTGTCATCATGTCTATATACTCTGTAAAGTGCTGCAGGAGATTTCAGTACTATATACTGTATTTTCCGCCGTATAAGACACACTTTTTCTCCCCAAAAAATGGGGAGAAAAAGTCCCTGCATCTTATACGGCAAAGGCAGGGAATCCACGACTTACAGAGGCCCGCCGATAGGAACCGCCGACCCGACGCCATTGGGGATTCCCTGCCTTGCCTTTGTTCCACTGCCAGTCCTGCTGTGAGTCCCTCCCCGCTTGTCTCCACCCACTACTGTGTCGCCGGGTCCCCCCCCCCCCCCCGTGTCGCCGGGTCCCTCCCTGTGAGAAGCGGCAGCGGCAGAAGTTTACCTCCTCCATCTTGCCCGCGTCGATTGAAGACATCCGGCTCCTGTGGGCGGCTTCCTCTAGTGCCGGCTTCTAATGACGCGTAATTGATGACGCGTCCTTACAAGCCGGCACTAGAGGAAGCCGCCCACAGGAGCCGGATGTCTTCAATCGCTGCGGGCAAGATGGAGGAGGTAAGCTTCTGCCGCTTCTCACAGGGGGACCCGGCGACACAGGGGGGGACCTGGCAACAGGGGAGGTAGAGACAAGCAGGGGGGGGACTCACAGCGGGACACAGAGTGAGGAGGACACTCAGGAGGACACTTGGGGGGACAGGAGGACACTTGGGGGGGACAGGAGGACACTTGGGGGACAGGAGGACATTTGGGAGGACACTTGGGGGGACAGGAGCACATTTGGGAGGACACTTGGGGGGACAGGAGGACACTTGGGAGGACACTTGGGGGGACACTTGGGGGGACAGGAGGACACTTGGGGGGGACACTTGGGGGGACAGGAGGACACTTGGGGGGGACACTTGGAGGACAGGAGGACACTTGGGGGTACAGCACTGACACATGGGGGTACAGCACTGACACATGGGGGTACAGCACTGACACATGGGGGTACAGGAGGACAACTGGGGGTGACAGGAGGACACCTGGGTGAGACATGGGGAGACATGGGGACACAGGAGGGCACCATTTGGGGGAGGTCATGTACAAGACGCTCCTAAAATATGCACGCACCAGGTTTAGTTTATATTTTTTTCCCCTGGTTTTTTCCCTCTAAACCTGGGTGCGTCTTATATTCCGGAGCGTCTTATACGGCGCAAAATACGGTAAATACTTAATAATAATATAGTAGTACATTAGCCAATGACTATGGTAGGGATTAGATTGTGAGTTCCTCTGAGGACAGTAAGTGACATGTACTCCGTAAAGTGCTGCAGAAGATGTCAGTGCTATAAATGTGCAGTTGTAATTAGACTGTGGTAGGGACATTGTATTCTGATTAATACAACAGGAAAATTGGGTGCCAAAACGGCAAATAACCAAAACAACTAGAAAAAAAAAAAAAAAAAATCCCAATTTATCATCATACAAACATGGCATGCACCATGTCAGCATTGTATTCTGAATCCCTCTGAGGAACAGTTAGAGATAAGAAAACTTTAAAAAGAAACTGCCCTTACTATATAAACAGATAATAATAATAAAGACTAGCTTTTGAGACCTATTGCCAAGTTTTTATTGAACAACATAGTGTTTGGGGGTTAAGGAGAAGGCCATTTGGTGACAGGTACTTATTAAGTTAGCTGCAGACACTACATGACAGTTGTCCGATAAGACCATTGTCAACCAAATCAGACAACAATCTCACATCTGCAGGCCCTCTGCAGAGACAGCTGACTGAGTGCTACTGGCCAAACATCTCTGATCTCTATTATTCTTTCCAAATCAGGTCTTATCTAGACTCTCCATTGCTGTCTTGTTGGCCATCGATCATCAAACCCGATGATGTGCACATAACAGGGTAAGGCTTTGTGGAGCACAAGGAGCTGTCAGTGCTGTGGGTAGGTCGGGAGAAGTGCCTCTAGAGAGTATTGGACCAATATAGACAACAGTTCGAGAAAAAGTCATCAGAGAAAACAGTCAGTCGGGATTTCTTCTTCTTAAAGAGGAGCTGTCAGCCATACTATCTAAGAAAAAAAACCATATATAAGTAGATGAACACTTGCTCTACTTATACAACATACCGGGTATGTATTGTATTGTCCACATATTGGTTTTAGTCACTTTTCTACAGTAAAAAAAGAGAAAATCCTTCTTGGCATTTCCCATCTTAATTGTGGCTATTTTGAAGCCAATCCTGTTGTAATTTCCTCCCTTACTATCCTCTGCCCGATTTGCCTGCCCTTTACTATAGAAAGTGCATTGTCTCAGCATGAGAAATATTAGGCAATCAGAGAGGAACAGAGGTGTGGGAGGGGAAAACCAGAGGGAAAGAGGATTCAGCCAATCAGGCCACATTAGTTAAAGGGGCACTACAGTAAAAAACTGTAAAAAACTTTAAATATGTACAAACATATACAATTAAGAAGTACAGAGTAAAATGAGCCATAAATTACTTTTCTCCTATGTTGCTGTCACTTACAGTAGGTAGTAGAAATCTGACAGAAGAAGTGACAGGTTTTGGACTAGTCCATGTCTTTATAGGGGATTCTCAGGGATATATTTATTTTCAAAAGCACTTAGTGAATGGCAGTTGCTCTGTCCAACTGCCAAAAAAAAACTGTGCAGCGAGCAGGGAAGCTGGCCAGCATCATTGTTTAAATCCTTTTTAGGGAATATCTTTATAAAGAATAAAAGCCTTGCTGAGAATCCCCTATGATGAGATGGACTAGTCCAAAACCTGTCACTTCTGTCAGATTTCTACTACCTACTGTAAGTGACAGCAACATAGGAGAAAAGTAATTTATGGCTCATTTTACTCTGGAAAAATGTACTTCTTATTTGTATATGTTAGCACATATTTTAAATTTTACAGTTTTTCGCTGTAGTGCTCCTTTAAGTCTGAGGGGAAGTATAGAAGCAAAAAAGGACAACCCAGCATTTCCTGCAACTTCTTTTTTGTGTACCAAATTTTGTGTGTACCAAATAAGAGTCAGGTAAACTGGGGAATGATCATTTATCAACTAGAAAACTAATAGTGATTTTAACTTTTGGATTGCCTGGTTAGCATCCTTATTACTTGTTTGGCAGATAAAAATAAAGAATTGGTTTTTGATTTTATGTCCGACAATTACTTTTTAAAGCACATCGGAAGTGACATGATGATGAGATAAACATAAGTACATATAATACTAGCCCTAATAAGAAATTGTCTAAAGTCCCTTTCTGTTTTCCTACACAGCAACTGTTAAAAGACTAGAGCTTTATTTATGCAAATTAGCTTGTCAAACAGCTTGTCGAATTCTGTTTGGTTTCTGGAAAAGTAAATAAAAGCCGAAATGTTTTTTTTTTATATCGGACTAAGAAAAAGATTTTTGATAAGGTTTTAGAGCTGAAAAGATCAAAGAGTCATAACTTCTGTTTGTTTTGCAGTGCTGCAAAGAGTTTTTTACCTTTAGTAAAACATATAAAATAAATCTCATACGTTTATTTTTACTTCAGGTTTGCTTCAAAGCCTCTTACTCAGCCTAACAGCACTTGTTCTGAAAACTGTCACCCTAGAGATCAATTAGCGCTGTTAAAGAGAACATGAGACAAGATGATAGAAAAATGTTTACATACCTGGGGCTTCCTCCAGCCCCCTTCAGCCTGATCCATCCCTCGTCGCCGTCCTCTGCCTTCTGGATCCTCCGTAAGGGGTCCCGTATGTTCAGCCAGTCAGTGCATGTGCAGTGTGGCTGCATGTGCTCCCCCGCCACGGGTGCTCGACGGGGGGTGGGATGCACACACAGCCAGGCCGAGCATGCGCAGTAAGCCCGACTGGTTGTACTTATGGGAGCCCTTACAGAGGATACAGAAGGCGGAGGATGGCGGCGAGGGATGAATTAGGCTGAAGGAAGCTGGAGGAAGCCCCAGGTATGTATTAATTTTTGTTTTTCATGCCATCTCAGTTTCACTTTAAGGGCAACATTGGTTGATTGTGCTTATGAGGAGAGGTAGGTTAATCATCTATGGATTAGGATGTCATTATTGATCATGGGGGATACTGGAATAGTATCTCTTTATAACTTTACTATTTAAACTATAAACATATATACACACACATACTGTATACTGTATTTTTTGGACTATAAAACGCACTTTTTCTCACCCAAAAGTGGAGAAAAAAAGTCAGTGCGTCTTATAGTCCAAAGGCAGGGAGTTCCTGACTTGTGAACGCCTGCTAATATGACCCTCCAGCCCACCGCAATGTCGGGGGCTCCCTGTACTGTGCCCATGCAGAGGAGGACACAGAAGAAAAACAGAGGACCCAGGGGGACACAAAGGGGCATAGAGAAGGACACAGGGGGCACAAGGAGGACAGAGGTGGACACATGGGGGACACAGGGAGACACAAGAGGTAGGAAGGGGGCATAATTGTGACACATAGTAAAATGCAGTAAATTATTCAGTAAAAATTATTTGGTAAATACCAACTTTTACAGTAATTTTCCTGGTTTTAGCACCAGAAACACTTCCTATATCTATATATTGTTGTATGTTGGTATGTAACCCCGCCCTCCCAGTGATGCTTCACCTAGGCTGTTCAGCTATGCCAAATTCTGCTCCCAGAGCATTCTGGGAGACGAGGCAATTTTTTTTCCACTGGCTTCAGAATTCTCAGCAATCATGCATTCCGCAAAGATCACCTTAAGATGTCTCCTCCAGTGATACATTTGAAAATGTAAATCAGGATGAGACAATATTTTACAATGGGCAAACACTGACTAAATAATCTATAAATCAATATTGTAAAAAAAAAAAAAATCAACAATGTTATGCATGGTGTCACTTTCACTATAGTTCCTCTTTAAACCTTGACAGTAATGACAAGCTCAGCTCGTCCATTACCGCCGCGGTGTATTGCTTAGCCCCTGGAGGGTCGTTCTGGCCCAAATTTTTAGAGGGGGTGTAGCTCACACTTGGCTAGCTACATCACACGTCCTATCGCTGCTGGCCCGCTTTGATCCCCCTGATCGCCGCACTTTTTGCTTACTCCCCGGGAGCCCGCGCCAGCGCAGCCTCTCCATAGCCTCCTGGGGTCGCTATGGCGGCGTTCAGAACTGTGCATGACATCATGACGTCAGACGTCATGTCCGATCGTTGCCATAGAAACGCTTGAAGCTATGGCGGAAGTCTCGGCCATCCCGGAATCTCGACCAGGTAAATATCGCCGGCGGCGAGCGGAGGGGGGGGACACAGTGCCAGGGGACAGCTAGCCTAGTGCTAGCTACACTAAAAAATAGCCTTTTTAAAAAAAAGAAGCCACCCACGGCCGCATGGCCGCACAAGATAGAACGCCATGGTGGTTAAGCCAAAGCAAGTAAGCTGCAGCGTCTAGCATGTTTATAGACTCCGTGGTTGTAGCCACATAGCTTTTTCTGCCCATTTTCCCTATGCCACGTTTTTTCTTCAAATTTAACTTTTTATGGGTACTTGTTAGAAGACAATCACAACATATGTAGAACAAAGTAGAACCTTGCATATATACTTGCAAGTGTTAGAAACTTAAAATAAGGCTCTGATGAGTAACATAACTACACTATTGATTTCAAACTTTAAAGTGTGCCAGAGCTGAATAAAAGAAAAAAGTTTTATCTATACCTGGGGCTTACTCCAGCCCCATCCGCTCTGATCGCTCCCACGCCGCCGTCCTCAGCTGTCTGCAGCTCCGATACTGGGTTCCGTCACTTTAGCAAGTCGGGGCCAGTCTAGAGCAGGAAAAGTGCGCCCTCTACGCGTCTTTCCAGCAGCTGCTAGAGAGCAGTGCTGCTCATCTAGATTCCGGATATCCGGGTAATCCGGATATCCAACCTTTTTTCAGCTATCCGATTCAAATTCTGATTCCGGATTTCTGTGGAAATCCAGATAGCTATTTGCGGATATTTGTTCGCATACCCGGATATCCGTGGACATCCGGCGAATATCTGGATCCGAATACTGTAACTAAGGAGATGATATCATTGAGCCAATCAGAGGGCTCCCAGCAGAAGCCCTAGTAACCAATCACAGAAAGCAACCCTGGCCAGCCCCCCTGTATAATAAGGAGGGCTGCCATGATGAGAAATCTCGTCCTTGCTTGTGAATGCTCACTAAGAGACATGATCCAGTGCTGCTGGCCTAGCAAGTGTTGTACACAGTGATAAACCTAAAGCTGTTCAGTGATTAACCCCTTCACTATCACTACACTATTGTTATATTGTTAATTAGCTTGATTTCATTGTGTGACAGTCAGAGTGGGCTGCTGCAGGCAGATGCTATGTGTCTGTGTGTGTGCTGAGCCTGTGCACAGACCACAAGGCCAGCTGCTGCCTACTGGCCAGCTATTAGCCTTAGCTAGCTACAGTACAGGTTAGGGATTAGAGAATAGGATTACTGTGTTATTGTGTAGTTAGTACTGTAGTACTGCAGTCATTGCTAGTAGTTGTTAGAGTAGTAGTACTACTGAGTTAGCTTACTACAGAACTGCTGTGCTGCTGAGCAGTGCCAGTGTGACAGTTAGTGTCTTCTCCTCTGCTATCTGCCTGTCACTTGGCACGTGGCACTTTGCACGTGACATGTGCAAAGTGCCACCTGCCATGTACAAAGTGCCACGTGCCAAGTGCAAAGTGCCACGTACCAAGTGCAAAGTGCCACATGCCAAGTGCAAAGTGCCATGTGCCAAGTGCAAAGTGCCACATGCCAAGGGCCACGTCCGGCATGCTCCTGGCAGACATTACACCTGCTGCTGCTGCATTGCCCTGCTCCTGCTGCCTTTGCTGCTCCCACCGCCAGGGTGCCACAGGCCACTGCTGCTGTGCTGATACCATCTATATTTAACCCAAAACACAATTGCTGCATAATCTTTTGGAGGTGTCTGGGCTGAAAACTGCCATGTATCAGTTGTGCGGTTGGACTTTGGACACAATGGCCTCGATTCATAAACAGCAGTGCGATAAAAAAATCTTGTCGGGAAAATACCGCACTCGGTATTTTCCCGGTCTGTGTGCTAATTCATAAAGATTTCCCCAGCTGCCCTTGTAGGTCGGTAAATTACCGCAGCCCATTGAGCGGTAGAGTAGAGCAGTGTCTCGATTCTCTATTTGCCCTGCAGAAATGAATCACAGAGACGGCTCTCTCCACTGATGACTCAGACAGACGAGTCACACAGTCTTTCCCTGCCTGCTTAAATAATTCACACAGAGGGCTCTCTGGCTCTCTCCACTGATGACTCAAACAGACTTCGGCTCTCTGCACTTTTGCATTCATCAGAGCTGTCAGAGCTGTCGGTAACTTGTTATCGCCTCACTAGAGGTGTCGGTAACTACCGCCAGGCTTACCGCTTGTTGAAGGCTTTATTATGAATTGACATTTGCTGACAATTTACTGACATGTGTTGTGTCGGTAACTGCAGCCAAGTCGGTAATTTATCTCCTTGGTCGGTAATGTCAGCTTTTCATGCGGTAACAGCCTTTATGAATTGACACATTGCTAAGTGGTCTGTAAAGTCTGCTGTTTTCAGCATTACCGCATAAGGTAATGCTTTATGAATCGAGGCCAATGTGGGCTCCACGACCGCTGTCTGGAACCTAGTCCTGATGTTAATTCACAGCCATTTTTTTTGTGAGGGGGGGGGGGGTGATTTTAAGTCCCCACATCATCAATTAGTATTTCCCTTTAAAAAATAATGATGCTACATGCCTCATTTACCCTAAAAAAAAAACATTTTTAAAGCAATTCAAAGGCCACTTTGGTTTTTCTATCCATATATCCGAGTCCGCCCGGATATTGAGGTCAGATATCCGATTCGGATCAGAAAAGTTTGAACTCGGATATCCGACCTGGATCGGACATCTGGGTATCCAGATCCGAATCCAATCCAGATTTTGAAAAGGGGTATCCGAGCACCCCTGCTAGAGAGATACGCAAACAGCTCACTTCTCCTGCGCAGACTGGAGCCGACTGACGGAAGTGCAGGGACCCGGTACCGGAGCTGCAGACAGCAAAGGACGGCAGCGTGGGAGCGACCTGAGCGGATGGGGCTGGAGGAAGCCCCAGGTATGGATAAAACGTTTTCTTTTCTTCAGCTCTGGTTTCCTTTAAAGAGACATTGAAGCAAAAAAAAAAATTATAATATAATGAATTGGTTGTGTAGTACGGGTAATTACTAGAACATTAGTAGCAAAGAAAATATTCTCATATTTTTATTTTCAGTTATATAGTGTTTTTTATAACATTGCATCATTCTCTAATATTTGCAGTTGACTCACTACTCAGCATTCTAAATGATTTTAAAGAGCAGGCCAGTGAACCATTGACCTGTCCTCTGCAGAGAAAAAGAAAATACAATGACTGACAGTTGAGATAACAAGCTTCAGAAGACAGAGCTCTCTGCGACTTTAAGGCCCCGTTCACATCACAAACGCGGACGGGCGCGCACGCGGAACGCAACGTGTACGAACGCACGCCATCCGCGTTTGTGTGCGTTGCGTGGCTGATCCCATCACTGAAAAGTGAATGGGACAGCCACGCATTTTTACAAAAAATGCGTGCAGCATGCGTTCCCGGACCGCAAAGGTCCGGAACGCATGCAGTGTGAACATCAGACATTGCACTCTATGCAATGTCTGATGTCGTGCGTGTCGGCCACCTGCACGCGTTTCCAAAACGCGGCTGGGAACGCGTGCAGTGTGAACGGGGCCTGAAAGTTGTGGAGCTCATTGGCTCTTTTGCATAGATAACTAGAGTTTCTTAACTCTTCCTGTACTGGAAACAATATTAGACTTATATCTCTGCTCCTAATGTTTTATTTCTTAGCTGTACTACACATATAAATCATCAATTTTTTTTTCTGCTTCAGTGTCTCTTTAAGATACAAGGCGGCTGGTGCGCTAACGTTCAGCCAGAATGCCGGAACCTACACATCAGTTAACGTATTATGGAGTTACTCACCTAGCCAGATGCTTTGCTTCAGTGATGCGATGTGAGACTTCTCTCACATACCAACAAGTGTAATATTAATTGTGTATAGCTCATTATCTGATGTAGATGTGCAAGATTATTAGCCTAGTTACTGTACTATAGAACTTTTTGTGCTGACACGGCATGTCCTACACTAAAAAAAAGCTATTTTTAGTAAGAAAATTTTAAAGGACACCTAAAGTGAGAGACATATGGAGGCTGCCATATTTATTTACTTTTAAACCATACCAGTTGCCTGGCTGCCCTGCTGACCCTCTGCCTCTCATATTTTTAGCTATAGACCCTGAACAAGCATCAGATCAGGTAGTAGAGAGAAAAAACACAGAGAGACCTGGGAGCCCAATCTGGTGCAATATGGTTAATGGATCTGGATGTAGCTATTTAAAGCAGTAATTATACTCACAAACGTGGGTTGCAGTAAAGGCAACCACTTGTGTCCGCAGGTGGGGAAGTACCGTCCCCACTCAGCCTTTAGGTCCTGGGTGGTGGCTGCTCCAAAAAAACGATTTAACGCTTGACTAAAATCGGCCTAATCTCCCCTACTGACAAGAGGGGTGTAAACTTGCTGGGTACAGATAGGAGGCGCCCGGGAAAGGATGTTCAATATAATACTCTATATGGCTGTGTCCAACTACTACAAAATAGGTTGTCCTACCTTATAGGTGTCCCTTTAGGAAATAGAGACAATCAGAAGTGAAAAGGGAATAATTTTAATGGTGCACTAGATGACAACGCGTTTCACGGTCACAGCCGCTTCATCAGGTCAATAGCAGTGCCAGTAATGCAGGGAGTCCGTGTGTCCGGGTGCCAATTAATCTATGATTATTGGCGGCCGGACACACGGACTCCCTGCATTACAGGCACTGCTATTGACCTGATGAAGCGGCTGTGACCGTGAAACGCGTTGTCATCTAGTGCACCATTAAAATTATTCCCTTTTCACTTCTGATTGTCTCTATTTCCTAAAGGGACACCTATAAGGTAGGACAACCTATTTTGTAGTAGTTGGACACTGCCATATAGAGTATTATATTGAACATCCTTTCCCGGGCGCCTCCTATCTGTACCCATCAGATCAGGTGTTTCTGACAAAAATCTGACAAGAGATCAGTAGGACTGCCATGCTTCTGGCATTGTTTATAAGGAAATAAATATGGCAGACACCATATCCCTCTCAGTTCAGGTCTCCTTTAAATTAGTGTGGGGTCATGACACTATATTAATTGCCATGACCAGGGGTAGTTTCCGGTAACAAATAGGGGTAAGTGAGCAAAACTGACCAGTTTAGGCTCAAAGCAAAAAGGCCCCAATTTCACTTAGTGAACCAGACAGTCACATTTGCCCTGTTGCCTGGCCTAGCTGAGCATGAGAAACTACATAGAGGGGCCCAGAGGTGGTCAGGCGGGATAAAAGATTGGGTGGGAAATGTAGGATACTCCCTCTGCTCACCCAATAACTTCGTCCCACAATGCACCCGTTGCTCCAGCAACCAATCGTTCGCCTATCGTACTGCATCGCATCACCAAAAACAGGCCTTCAGGGAACACTGCATTAGTACACTGTGTTCCCTCTCTGGCAATCGACCAAGCAGAAAGTGAAGCGCATTGTGGTCACTTTCTGCTTCGGGTATGTGGAAGTGCACAGAAGCGTATTGTAAAAATTGCAACGCCAACGTTTTTGAAAAACTCTGCATCACCACAGACTAATATGACTTCCTGCAGGAGCCGCACGGTAACGTAGTTCTGCGCTAGCGTTAAATTGGGCAATTCCGGCGCAGCGTACCACAACGTGGGAAGTATACATTTCCCCATAGGGTTTCATTAGACTTCAGTAGCAGTGCAGAAATTTGCCGCACCGCGCCAGTGTGAAAGGGCCATAAGAGATCACACTGCAGGCCTTTAGAATATGGTGAAGGGGAGGGGTTTCTTAATACCTCAAGCTCCAGTCAGGGGCGTAGCAATAGGGGTTGCAACTGCATCGGGGCCCTGAAGGGCCCTCCCTCAACTACAGTATCAGCTCTCTATTGGTCCTGTGCTCACAATAATCACTTCTATAGATACTTTGAATAGTGGTAATCAATAAAGCGGAATATAACCCAGCATTTCATCTTTGCTCTAAAACATTATTTACAGCATATATTATATGCAACCAGCATTTTTTGTTTTTGTTTGTACTAGACCAGCATTCAAAGAGTTATGCTGGGAATACACAAGTCGACCCGGCGGCTCGATTAGCCGCTGAATCGACTCCCGCCGCGTTCCCCGCAGGTGCCCAGATCGATTCCCACTCGTCCCCACGGGCGCTCCTTATCTTCCGCTCGTTTTCCTCCCATTGTCTGCCCGTGGGGATCGAGCGCAGAATCGATCCGACGGTGTATCGGACCTGTCGGAAATTATCAATCGAGCCATCAGCGGCTCGATTGATAAGAACAATCCATCCGTGTATGCCCAGCATTATACACAGAGCTTGAAAGTTCAGTGCAGTGAAATGTGGACTCTAAATCCAAACTTTAGATAATGTTATCTTGTGTTTACCTAAATGTATCAAGTGAGGAATGTGACACATTCTCTGACTGTGGAGAAGCAGCTGGAGAGAGAGAGACACTGAAAGCATTTCTGCCTGCAACACAGCAATGAATAAAACCAGTTATTAATAAAATGCAAAGTCAGCTCACAAAGCAAAAAACTGTACTTCTGGGATCGGTTGAAAAGGGCGCCCGAGCTGCCTGTATGAAAAGGGCGCCGCCATAGACATCAATGTTATTTCTGGAAATATGGGCTACAAGGTGTAGAAAAGGGCGCCCGAGTTTTGATATAGGCTACAAGCGGGCTCCCCTTTGTAGCCCATATTTTTTCGGCTACAAGGTTTTCGGCTACAAGCGGGCTCCCCTTTGTAGCCCGTAATTTTTTCGGCTACAGTAGGGCGCCCCTTTGTAGCCCATATTATTGCATTTTGTGTAGCCTATGTTTTTATATGGGCTACAAGCACTGTAAGCCGAATTATTTCATTCCCCCACTATCCATGGCGCCCTGGAGGGGGAATAGTAATTTACACATCCCAGAGTTTTTTTGTAGCCTATGTTTTTATATGGGCTACAAGTGCTGGAAGCCGAATTATTTCATTCCCCCACTATCCATGACGGCCTGGAGGGGGAATAGTAATTAACACATCCCGGAGTTTTTTTGTAGCCGAAGTTTTTATATGGGCTACACCAGGCGCCTTTTTTGTAGCCAAAGTTTTTATATGGGCTACACCAGGTGCCTTTTTTGTAGCCGAAGTTTATATGGGCTACACCAGGCGCCTTTTTTGTAGCCGAAGTTTTTATATGGGCTACACCAGGTGCCTTTTTTGTAGCCGAAGTTTATATGGGCTACACCAGGCGCCTTTTTTGTAGCCGAAGTTTTTATATGGGCTACACCAGGTGCCTTTTTTGTAGCCGAAGTTTATATGGGCTACACCAGGCGCCTTTTTTGTAGCCGAAGTTTTTATATGGGCTACACCAGGTGCCTTTTTTGTAGCCGAAGTTTACATGGGCTACACCAGGCGCCTTTTTTTGTAGCCGAAGTTAGTATATATGGGCTTTTTCATGTAGACCCGTACTTCTGAACCTAAACGGTAACTTCTAAATGAATAATAATACGTATGCACAAAAGCAAATATGATACCCATATGGCATATAAAAAGTAGGAAAACATGTTTTTACTGAATGTTATGTCAGGGTTTTAAACCGCTTTAACAAACTGTTCCCCAGCCCCTGCTTGCACTTCTGACACTGAAGTTGCCATTGGCAGGTTTTGGTGCACCGTATCAATTGTTATTACGTATAGAGTGCTTGGGGGGCCCCATTGTAAAACTTGCATCGGGGCCCACAGCTCCTTAGCTACGCCACTGTCTTTGATACTTACATTTATATATTTCATATAATATCTATATATATAAAATTGTATGTATACATGTGTGCAGGGCAGTTTCTAAGCTAAATTTCACCCAGGGCGAGGGTGTAAAAATTGGAAGCGGGAAAAAAGGGCGCAAGCAGCTAGTGGACAAAAAGGGCGCCGCCATTCACTCTCATAATAAATAACGTTTAATGGGCGCCGAGCAGGAAAAAAGGGCGCCGGAGATAAATAACGTTTACAAACGGCGCCCGGAGATTTTTAATGATTTATAACTGATGCTTGTGGTGATTTACGTTTATAAAATGCACCCGTGCCGAATAACGTTTATAAAAATGCTAAACATATTTATCTTATTTAACTAATTAAAACATTATTTAAAGTTTTATCCCTTACTGTTTGTAAGACATTATTATTCACAAAATAAAGCGATCAGTACGTAACGTAAATTGCAATATATTTTTTGCAGCCACAATTAGTAAAACATTATTATCCACATAATAAAGCGATCAGTAAGGGGGGTGGTTAGGGTTAGGCACCACCAGGGGGGTCTTAGGGTTAGGCACCACCAGGGGGGTATTAGGTTTAGGCACCACCAGGGGGGTCTTAGGTTTAGGCACCACCAGGGGGGATCTTAGGTTTAGGCACCACCAGGGGGGATCTTAGGTTTAGGCACCACCAGGGGGGGTCTTCGGTTTAGGCACCACCAGGGGGGTCTTAGGGTTAGGCACCACCAGGGGGGTCTTAGGGTTAGGCACCACCAGGGGGGGTCTTAGGTTTAGGCACCACCAGGGGGGTCTTAGGTTTAGGCACCACCAGGGGGGTCTTAGGGTTAGGCACCACGAGGGGGGTCTAGGGGTCAGGGATAGGTACAGGGAGGGTTCTGTGTGAGAGTAGGCTTAGGTATAGTTTTAGTAAAATTTTAGTAATACTTACTAATGTTTTACAACACTTATTAGGAACGTAGTTATATTTATATCATCGTTATAAAGAATATTTTCAGATTTTATTATAAGAACAAACCATAAATGAAGGTTATTCACAATAATATACAATTATAACAATTAAACATATATTATCGTTTTTTTAATAAACGTAATTATAAGTTTCACTTTTGAAACAGGGAAGATTAACGTTTTCACAATTGCCGATTTCATAAACATTATTTAATGATTTATAATTTTGTAAAACATTATTTGTAAACGAAATATAGCACACTATTTTTAGAAACTCTATTAAAGAATTAATTATTAATTAGCATTTACACCCCGCGCCCTTTTTGTCCGGGCGCCCTTTTTGTACGTACGCGGAGCAAGGCGTAGGTGCCCGCAGTACAGGTTCGCTATGTAGGTGCCTCCAGTGTAGGGTAGCCAGTATAGTTGCCCCCAGTATAGATTAGATAGGTAGTTGCCTCCAGTGTAGGTTAGATAGGTAGGTGCCTGCTTTATAGGTTATCTACGTAGGTGCCTCCAGTATAGGGTAGCCTGTATAGTTGCCACCAGTGTGGGTTAGATAGGTAGGTGCCCCCAGTATAGTTTAGATAGGTAGGTTCCCGCAGTATAGGTTAGATAGGTAGGTTCCCGCAGCATAGGTTCGATAGGTAGGTTCCCCCAGTATGGGTTAGATAGGTAGGTTCCCGCAGTATAGGTTAGATAGGTAGGTTCCCCCAGTATGGGTTAGCTAGGTAGGTGCCCCCAGTATAGTTTAGATAGGTAGGTTCCCGCAGTATAGGTTCGATAGGTAGGTTACCCCAGTATGGGTTAGATCGGTAGGTTCCCCCAGTATAGGTTAGATAGGTAGGTTCCCACAGTATGTATTAGATAGGTAGGTTCCCCCAGTATGGTTTAGATAGGTAGGTTCCCACAGTATGGGTTAGATAGGTAGGTTTCTGCAGTTTAGGTTATATAGGTAGGTTCCCGCAGTATAGGTTCGATAGGTAGGTTCCCCCAGTATGGGTTAGATAGGTAGGTTCCCCCAGTATGTATTAGATAGGTAGGTTCCCCCAGTATGGGTTAGAAAGGTAGGTTCCCCCAGTATGGGTTAGATAGGTAGGTTCCTGCAGTTTTGGTTAGATAGGTAGGTTCCCGCAGTATAGGTTCGATAGGTAGGTTCCCCCAGTATGGGTTAGATAGGTAGGTTCCCCCAGTATGTATTAGATAGGTAGGTTCCCCCAGTATGGGTTAGATAGGTAGTAGTGTTGGGCGAACAGTGTTCGCCACTGTTCGGGTTCTGCAGAACATCACCCTGTTCGGGTGATGTTCGAGTTCGGCCGAACACCTGACGGTGCTCGGCCAAACCGTTCGGCCATATGGCCGAACTAAGAGCGCATGGCCGAACGTTCCCCGAACGTTCGGCTAGCGCTGTGATTGGCCGAACGGGTCACGTGGTTCGGACCCGAACGCGCTCTGATTGGCCGAACGGTCACGTGGTTCGGGTAAATAAATACCCGAACCACGTCATATCTCCGCCATTTGTCTGTGGGTTTAGCTTTGGGTAGGCAGGCAGGGTAGTTCGCGCTCCAGCCACGCTAGCCAGGGTCCCCCCTGTCATTGTGTCACTGCTGGGAACAGTAGTACACCGCTTGCTCAGCCACACTATATAGCATTCTGTTTACTGCCACTCTGTGTACCTCGCTCAGCCACACTATATAGCATTCTGTTTACTGCCACTCTGTGTCTGCTGGGAATAGTAGTACACCGCTTGCTCAGCCACACTATATAGCATTCTGTTTACTGCCACTCTGTGTACCTCGCTCAGCCACACTATATAGCATTCTGTTTACTGCCACTCTGTGTCTGCTGGGAATAGTGGTACACCGCTCGCTCAGCCACACTATATAGCATTCTGTTCACTGTTCTGTGTCTGCTTGGAATAGTGGTACACCGCTCGCTCAGCCACACTATATAGCATTCTGTTTACTGTTCTGTGTCTGCTGGGAATAGTGGTACACCGCTCGCTCAGCCACACTATATAGCATTCTGTTTACTGTTCTGTGTCTGCTGGGAATAGTGGTACACCGCTCGCTCAGCCACACTATATAGCATTCTGTGCACTGTTCTGTGTCTGCTGGGAATAGTGGTACACCGCTCGCTCAGCCACACTATATAGCATTCTGTTCACTGTTCTGTGTCTGCTGGGAATAGTGGTACACCGCTCGCTCAGCCACACTATATAGCATTCTGTTTACTGTTCTGTGTCTGCTGGGAATAGTGGTACACCGCTCGCTCATCCACACTATATAGCATTCTGTTCACTGTTCTGTGTCTGCTGGGAATAGTGGTACACCGCCCGCTCAGCCACACTATATAGCATTCTGTTCACTGTTTACTGACACTCTGTGTACACCGCTCAGCCAGACTATATACCATTGTTTACTGCCACTCTGATTCTGCTGGGAACAGTAGTACACCGCTCGCTCAGCCAGACTATATACCATTGTTTACTGACACTCTGTGTACACCGCTCAGCCAGACTATATACCATTGTTTACTGCCACTCTGATTCTGCTGGGAACAGTAGTACACCGCTCGCTCAGCCAGACTATATACCATTGTTTACTGACACTATATAGCAGACTATATAGCATTGTGTGTACACCGCTCAGCCAGACTATATACCATTGTTTACTGACACTCTGTGTACACCGCTCAGCCAGACTATATACCATTGTTTACTGCCACTCTGATTCTGCTGGGAACAGTAGTACACCGCTCGCTCAGCCAGACTATATACCATTGTTTACTGACACTCTGTGTACACCGCTCAGCCAGACTATATACCATTGTTTACTGCCACTCTGATTCTGCTGGGAACAGTAGTACACCGCTCGCTCAGCCAGACTATATAGCATTGTGTTTACTGCCACTCTGTGTACACCGCTCAGCCACACTATATAGCATTGCGTACTCTGCCAGTCAGTGTGTATATTGCTGGGATCAGTAATACTCCACTCACCGTCAACCACTATATGAGCTCAACATGAGTTCCCCAGAGACCTCCGCTGTGAGCAGCACTCCCAACAACAGCAACAGCCAACGCCCCACGCAAGCTATAACATCCACCCCAGCAGCCAGTGGTCAGCAGCAGCCCTCCCCGGAGGAGAACGTTGTGTCCATCAGTCCGTCGCCAGAGCGACGGACTGATGGGAATAGTGGTACACCGCTCGCTCAGCCACACTATATAGCATTCTGTTCACTGTTCTGTGTCTGCTGGGAATAGTGGTACACCGCTCGCTCAGCCACACTATATAGCATTCTGTTTACTGTTCTGTGTCTGCTGGGAATAGTGGTACACCGCTCGCTCATCCACACTATATAGCATTCTGTTCACTGTTCTGTGTCTGCTGGGAATAGTGGTACACCGCCCGCTCAGCCACACTATATAGCATTCTGTTCACTGTTCTGTGTCTGCTGGGAATAGTGGTACACCGCTCGCTCAGCCACACTATATAGCATTCTGTTCACTGTTCTGTGTCTGCTGGGAACAGTAGTACACCGCTCGCTCAGCCAGAGTATATAGCATTGTGTTTACTGCCACTCTGTGTACACCGCTCAGCCAGACTATATACCATTGTTTACTGACACTCTGTGTACACCGCTCAGCCAGACTATATACCATTGTTTACTGACACTCTGTGTACACCGCTCAGCCAGACTATATACCATTGTTTACTGCCACTCTGATTCTGCTGGGAACAGTAGTACACCGCTCGCTCAGCCAGACTATATAGCATTGTGTTTACTGCCACTCTGTGTACACCGCTCAGCCAGACTATATACCATTGTTTACTGACACTCTGTGTACACCGCTCAGCCAGACTATATACCATTGTTTACTGAAACTCTGTGTACACCGCTCAGCCAGACTATATACCATTGTTTACTGCCACTCTGATTCTGCTGGGAACAGTAGTACACCGCTCGCTCAGCCAGACTATATACCATTGTTTACTGACACTATGTAGCAGACTATATAGCATTGTGTGTACACCGCTCAGCCAGACTATATACCATTGTTTACTGACACTCTGTGTACACCGCTCAGCCAGACTATATACCATTGTTTACTGCCACTCTGATTCTGCTGGGAACAGTAGTACACCGCTCGCTCAGCCAGACTATATACCATTGTTTACTGACACTCTGTGTACACCGCTCAGCCAGACTATATACCATTGTTTACTGCCACTCTGATTCTGCTGGGAACAGTAGTACACCGCTCGCTCAGCCAGACTATATACCATTGTTTACTGACACTCTGTGTACACCGCTCAGCCAGACTATATACCATTGTTTACTGCCACTCTGATTCTGCTGGGAACAGTAGTACACCGCTCGCTCAGCCAGACTATATACCATTGTTTACTGACACTATATAGCAGACTATATAGCATTGTGTGTACACCGCTCAGCCAGACTATATACCATTGTTTACTGACACTCTGTGTACACCGCTCAGCCAGACTATATACCATTGTTTACTGCCACTCTGATTCTGCTGGGAACAGTAGTACACCGCTCGCTCAGCCAGACTATATACCATTGTTTACTGACACTCTGTGTACACCGCTCAGCCAGACTATATACCATTGTTTACTGCCACTCTGATTCTGCTGGGAACAGTAGTACACCGCTCGCTCAGCCAGACTATATAGCATTGTGTTTACTGCCACTCTGTGTACACCGCTCAGCCACACTATATAGCATTGCGTACTCTGCCAGTCAGTGTGTATATTGCTGGGATCAGTAATACTCCACTCACCGTCAACCACTATATGAGCTCAACATGAGTTCCCCAGAGACCTCCGCTGTGAGCAGCACTCCCAACAACAGCAACAGCCAACGCCCCACGCAAGCTATAACATCCACCCCAGCAGCCAGTGGTCAGCAGCAGCCCTCCCCGGAGGAGAACGTTGTGTCCATCAGTCCGTCGCCAGAGCGATTAATGAGGGCTGCCATTGAGGAGATGATGGGGCCTGATGTGGAGGAGGAGGTCTGGCTCAGGCCAGCATCCCAAGTTAATGTTGAGGACGATGAGGGGTCTGTGTCTGGGGATGTTGGGGTGGCAGAGGTGGTGGGTGGGTCAGACTCAGGAGAAGAGTTGTATGATGAGGATGATGATCGGGACCATCTGTATGTGCCTCAGAGTCCGACCCCGGAAAACATGTTGTATCGTGTGTTTAGGTACTAAAATCTGCGTTCCCTCCCAGTAGTGTTGGGCGAACAGTGTTTGCCACTGTTCGGGTTCTGCAGAACATCACCCTGTTCGGGGTGACTATATAGCAGACTATATAGCATTGTGTTTAATGCCACTCTGTGTACACGGCTCAGCCACACTATATAGCATTGTGTTTACTTCCACTCTGTGTCTGCTGGGAACAGTAGTACACCGCTCACCCGCCACTGTATAGCATTGTGCTCTGTGTCACTGCTGACAATAGTGGTACACCGCTCACCCACCACTGTATAGCATTTCTGTACTGCCACTGTACTGCTGCCAGTCAGCGTGTACTTTAAGGATAAGTGAAATGAGGAAGAAATCCGGTGAAAGAGGGAGGGGCAAGGGAAGAGGTGTTTCCCCTGACGGTTCACGTACAGGCCACAGGGGAGCACCCAAGAAAACCCACTCAATACTGCCCATGTTGTCCAGGACAACAACCCTCACAGATCCAAAAGAACAGGACCAGATAATTACTTGGATGACCTCTCAAGCGTCCAGCAGTGGGTTAAGCAGCACCAGCACATCACGCACGAGGTCCGAGTCCTCAGCCAGTTAAAGTCTGGGCTTTCTTTGAAGACTGCACTGAGGATGTTACCATGGCGATTTGCAAGGTGTGCAAGACCCGCCTGAGCAGGGGGAAAAGTATTAACAACCTCTCCACCACCAGCATGAGCCGCCACATTCTATCCAAACATCCCACTCTGTGGGCAAACGCGGCAGGACAGGGTACCACCAGCAACACTGCCTCCCTTGGGTTCACCAGACTCACCACCAGACCCGCCTCAGCAGCAGCAGTAGCCCAGCCATTGCGTGGTTCACAACATTCACAAACATCAGACGATGCTGACACTGTCACTTTCCGGACTAGTGCTCTTGAGGTCTCCCAGTGTTCATCAAACACAACAACCAACAGCCCTTCGGTGTGCAGCGCTACGGTTGAGTTGTCTGTCTCTGAGATGTTTGAGCACAAGAGGAAATTGCCAGCAAATGACCCCCGGGCCGTGGCAGTAACAGCCAGCCAGCAT
Organism: Hyperolius riggenbachi; assembly: GCF_040937935.1. NCBI lineage: Eukaryota > Metazoa > Chordata > Amphibia > Anura > Hyperoliidae > Hyperolius > Hyperolius riggenbachi. Next base: position 451,589,039 of record NC_090649.1, read on the forward strand.
AGCCAAGCTTCTGGCCTGCGAAATGCTGCCATATCGAGTGGTGGAGACAAACAGCTTCAAGGGCATGATGTCAGTGGCCATCCCACGTTACGTGGTTCCCAGCCGCTACCACTTTGCGCGCTCTGCAGTGCCTGAGTTGCATGAGCACGTGGTCAGCTAAATAACCCGAAGCTTGAAGAATGCCGTTGCCTGCAAGGTTCACCTCACCACTGACACCTGGACGAGTGCGTTCGGCCAGGGTCGATACATCTCCCTTACCGCGCACTGGGTGAACCTTGTGGAGCCTGGCAGCGATTCCTCACCTGCTACGGCGCGGGTGTTGCCCACGCCGCAAACAGCTGGATAACAACAGCAGCACCTACCTCTCTGACTCCTTCTCCTCCAACGCATCTCAAAGCTGTACCTCATCCGGAAATGCTAACCCAGCACCAGCAGCAGTAGGATCGTGGAAGCAGTGCAGCACAGCTGTTGGCATGCGTCAGCAAGCGTTGCTGAAGCTGATCTGCCTTGGGGATAAGCAGCACACAGGGGAGGAAATTTGGAGGGGAATAAAGGAACAGACGGATTTGTGGCTGGCACCGCTGGACCTGAAACCGGGCATGAAGCTAGACACCTGGCACGAACTGGCAATGTACGCAATAGAGGTGCTGGCTTGCCCGGCAGCCAGCGTTATGTCGGAACGCTGTTTCAGTGCTGCCGGAGGCATCATCACAGATCGGCGTATCCGCCTCTCCACAGAAAATGCAGACCGTCTGACTCAAATTAAAATGAATCAATCCTGGATTGGAAACGACTACGCAACACTCCTGGACCCCAACCAAGTAACATGACCGATGAACATCTGGGATGGTTTAGCGTTTCCGGTCCCTGTTTATTGAACCTCTCATCTGTATTACATTTATGACTGCATGGCGGCAAAAAGCATTGCTGCTATATCCGCACGCTTTTTGTCCTCATGCAAGGCCTGGGTTGTTGTGTCTCACAAAGCGTGGCCTTCTCCTCCTGCGCCTCCTCCTGTTCCATCACGTGTGCTGCTGCTGCTGCTGCTGGGTTACCGTTGCCGGTCCCTGTTTATGGAACCTCTTATCTTTATTACATTTATGACTACATGGCGGTACAAAGCATGCTATCCGCACGCTTTTTGTCCTCATGCAAGGCCTGGGTTGTTGTGTCTCACAAAGCGTGGCCTTCTCCTCCTGCGCCTCCTCCTGTTCCATCACGTGTGCTGCTGCTGCTGCTGCTGCTGGGTTAGCGTTGCCGCGTGGTCCCTGTTTATTGAACCTCTTATCTTTATTACATTTATGACTACATGGCGGTACAAAGCATGCTATCCGCACGCTTTTTGTCCTCATGCAAGGCCTGGGTTGTTGTGTCTCACAAAGCGTGGCCTTCTCCTCCTGCGCCTCCTCCTGTTCCATCACGTGTGCTGCTGCTGCTGCTGCTGCTGGGTTAGCGTTGCCGCGTGGTCCCTGTTTATTGAACCTCTTATCTTTATTACATTTATGACTACATGGCGGTACAAAGCATGCTATCCGCACGCTTTTTGTCCTCATGCAAGGCCTGGGTTGTTGTGTCTCACAAAGCGTGGCCTTCTCCTCCTGCGCCTTCTCCTGTTCCATCACGTGTGCTGCTGCTGGGTTAGCGTTGCCGCGTGGTCCCTGTTTATTGAACCACTTATCTTTATTACATTTATGACTGCATGGTGGTACAAAGCATGCTATCCGCACGCTTCTTGTCCTCATGCAAGGCCTGGGTTGTTGTGTCTCAAAGCGTGGCCTTCTCCTCCTGCGCCACCCTCCTCCTGTTCCATCACGTGTGCTGTTGCTGGATTAGCATTACCGGTCCCTTTTCCTGGAACCTCTTATATGTATTACATTTATGACTGCATGCCGACAAAAAGCATGTTACCTGTGCAAAGAAAACAGACATTTCCCGCATTTAAAAGACAGTTTTCCCTTTGAAACTTTAAAATCGATTTTCTCAAAAACTATAAGCTCTTTTTGTTAAATTTTTTTTTCCTCTTGTACCCACTCCCAAGGTGCACATACCCTGTAAATTTGGGGTATGTAGCATGTAAGGAGGCTTTACAAACCACAAAAGTTCGGGTCCCCATTGACTTCCATTATGTTCGGAGTTCGGGTCGAACACCCGAACATCGCGGCCATGTTCGGCCTGTTCGGCCCGAACCCGAACATCTAGATGTTCGCCCAACACTAATAGGTAGGTTCCCCCAGTATGGGTTAGATAGGTAGGTTCCCGCAGTATAGGATAGTTAAGTAGGTTCCCGCAGTATAGCTTAGCTAGGAAGGTTCCCGCAGTATAGGTTAGTTAGGTAGGTTCCCGCAGTATAGGTTAGTTAGGTAGGTTCCCACAGTATAGGTTAGTTAGGTAAGTTCCTGCAGTATAGGTTAGTTAGGTAGGTGTCCCGCAATATAGGTGTTAGGTATGGAGCATGAGTTGGGCGCAGGAGAGGGGGGAGCGGACATAATAGTAATAACTCACCTGCTTCCGCCGAACCCGCGCTGCTTCAATGTCATTCCTTTCCCGGCATCTATCTCATTAGTAACAGCGTTTCCTGTGATGACATGCGTTACGTCATCACAGGGGGCGCTGTTACCAGGCGAAGGACGCCGGGAGAGGAAAGATATTGAAACTGCGGGGGAACGGATGAAGAAGGTGAGTTATAACTATTATGTCTGTTCCCCCGCTCCGGCGCCCCCTCCTGCCGCACAATAAAGCGCCCCGGGCAATTGCACGTATCACACGCACATAGAAACGAGGCTGTATGTATGTGTGTATGTATGTGCCACGACCACTCAAAAACGCCTTGACCGATTTGAACGAAACTTGGTATATAGATCCCTTAGTGATGAGCATAATGACCTAATTACGACTACGCAAAATTGTACGTAATTCACAAAATTCCGATTATGGTCATAATTAAAATGTTGCGAATTTCACAAAATTACTTGAAATTTCGCGTTTATGGGGAATTTCGTAATTACGATAGTTTTTCGTTATTACGATCATTTACGTAACACAAACAAATCAGAATGTTCGTGTTTAGCACAGAAATGTGTCCATTCTTGAAATTGTGTTCCAGTCCAGAGCCTCCTGAAACATTTAAAGCAACAGCACGTGCAGGGACCTTTGCATTATCAGACCTTTGCAAGGCTCGAACCCAAGTGTCTCAGCATGCATGACCACTAAGTGCACCTTGACAAAGAGCACCTGTCTTACAAGTGGCTGCAGGTAGAGCCTCCTGATACATTTAAAGACAAACCATGACCAAGAATTGAACTTCATCCCAATCAGTAGCTGATACCCCCTTTTACATGAGAAATCTTTTCCTTTTCATAAACGGATCATCAGGGTGCTCTGTATGGCTGATTTTGTGGTGAAACCCCTCCCACAAGAAACTCTGAGGACCATGGTCCTGGCAGTTTCCTGTCTGTGAACCTTGTTGCATTGTGGGAAATAGCTGATTACAGCTGTTTCCAACTGCCAAAAAAGCTAGCAGCAGCTACATCACCTGCCAGCAGTAAAAATGTCACCATGCGATAAACATCAGAATATAAATCAGGGATTTAAAAGATTTTACAATGGGCAAACACTGACTAAATCATTTATACATAATTATTGTAAAAATGAAGCACTTTTTTATTACATTATTTTCACTGGAGTTCCTCTTTAAAGTGACAGCACTTGCAGGGATCTTTGCATTATCAGATATTACAACGCCCAAAACCAAGTGTCTCAACATGACTGCTAAGTGCACCATGGCAAAGAGCACCTGTCTTATAATGGATCCACACCATACAATTTTTCGGCAGATTTACCTGGCCAATCGATTATTCCCAGCATGTCTGATCTGAGAATCGAACGATTTTTTAAACGATTTTCAGAGCAATTTCCTTAGAAACGAACGGAATTCGGTCATAAATTTGCTCAAAAATCGTTTGATTCTTAGATCGGAAATGTTGGAAATAATTGATTGGCCAGGTAAATCAGCCGAAAAATTGTATGGTGTGGATCCAGCAATAGAAGTGGCTGCAGATAGAGCCTCCTGATCCATGTAAAGCAATAGCATGTGCAGGTACCTTTGCATTATCAGTAATTGCAATCAGAAGTTGCAATCAATGAGTGACTTTCCTGAGTTTAGTCATTACCTAAATGTGCATAATTACATTTAGAAACAAAATGACGTCCATTTTCGTAATTAAAATAACTGTTTCTATAGAAAACACGAAATTCCGAAATTTCACTTTAAATGCAAATTTCCACCGAAAAGCGAAATTACGAAACCAAAGTGTTGCTTACAATATTCCAAATTACGGTTTGTATGGCAATTACGAATTTGTGTCATAGCGGCAAAATTTGCGTCCGTAATTAAGGAAATGTGAAGTTACGAAAAGTTTGGCTCAACACTACTTACTACCTGGGATGTGGTAAGAGAAGGATCCGCAGACCAGACTTGGCTTGATGAAAAATGTCTGTTCTTTATTATTAGAAAATTCCACATGACAAAAAATAGTGCAATAAAATCACAGGATCAACCAACGTGTATCGGGCCTATAGTCTGCCCTTAATCATAGTCAAGGTAACCCTGTTAAGGAGATGGCTTATATATGGTTAGAAGGGATAACTCCACCCCTCACACCTAACAGCCAGGTCCTTAAAGGGAAACATTACATACAAATAGTGAGGACAAGCTTTAATATGCAAGGTACTACAAAATGTATAAAAAGATAAAAGTAATGTAAAAAAAGATGACCACTTAGACAACAGCATTACTACAAAAGCATGTATAAAAAGAAGCAAGTACAAAAAAGGAAAAAATATATATGTATATATAAATAAAGAAATGAGAACAGCCACGCTTTCTGAATAAGTCAGTAATCATATACTAAATTTAAATCCCATCGTTTGTTTAAGCCAGAGGGTATGCGAGAACCTAACCTGTGAATCCGGTAGGCCTCGCGTTTTGAATAGTAGCCTCTGTATGTCACCTCCTCTAGTAGGGAAACTGACTCGTTCTACTCCCTGAAAACTAAACGATTTCGAATCGCCTTTATGAACAGTCTCAAAATGTTTAGAGACTGCTGACTTTTGAAAAGTTTTCCAATGTGTACCACAGTAATGTTCGGCTATTCGTGCTCCTAAGTTGCGGGTCGTACAACCCACATATTGAATCTTACACTGAGAACAGGAAATAACATATATGGTGTATTTGGTATTACAGTTAACATATTGTTTGATGGGAAAACTAGTATTAGATGAGTAAGAAAAAACTGAAGTTCCTCGAGTGTGACATTGGCAATAATTACAGGTCCGAAAGCCACACGGGTATGAACCCACCGTGGTCAACCATGTAGGAGTATGGAGGGAGGAAGGAGACCTAAAAAGACTGGGCGAGAGGATGGAGCCCAAAGTTCTAGCCTTTCTCGCAGAGAAGCGGCATTCATCATCTAGAATTGTTTTAAGTTTTGAGTCTGAATGCAGAACTGGAAGATATTTCCTCACGATATTAGTGATTTTTGTAAATTCCAGACTGTATTCTGTGACAAAAGTCACTTTATCAGTCCTAGCTCCATCCCGTCGCACAGTCCTCAATAGGTCTGAATGTGTTCTTTTTATTCCCTTAGAACGTCCCAATTTTAATTGTCTGTCTGTGTACCCCCTCTGTCTTAAGGTGGCCACACACGATACAATAAAATGATCCGATTTTACAGTAATTTGATAAAAACGATCGTATCTCTTGAAAAAATCTAAAGCTTTTTTTTCAATCGTCTGAAAAATCTGATCGGATTTCCCGTTTTTTTCGATTTAAATCGATCCGGAATGCCAGATATTTTTCTTCAATTTCTACTCAAGATTGTATGGTGTGTGTTGGATTGTCAATGTATTAATATACACACCCTAGCAATTTTTTCTCAGTTTCCAATCATTTTTATCATAATTGAGGAAAAAATTGAACATAGGTGTGTGGTACATTGGTCATGTTTTTGAAATGTTACAATCAGTCAGAAAAATTGATTGCAATTCTTAAATTGAACAGATATTTAAAAAATTGTATGGTGTGTGGCCACCTTAAGCCTGTCTTCCACCTGATTAAATTCTGAATGTAAATCGTGTGGATTGGAACAGTTGCGAGCTGCTCTTCACTTTTGCTAATGGACTGGCTCTCTAGATCCTGCACCGACTGGTATGTGTCATAATGGGAGTAGAGCATTTATGAACTTGCTTTCATCCACTGCTTACTACCTGGGATGATATGTTCTGGGGGTCTCGTGTCTCCCCTGCACACCTGGGTGAAGCTACAAACAGCTAATCAGATTTCACCTATTTATGTCAATGGAAAAAATGTAAAAGGCAGCTATTCTCACAGTAATTAAGCCAGAGTACCCACACTTGGGGCAGTAGGTCACTTGGTGACAGAGGTTACAAATCCAGGAAAAGTGGGCGGAGCATAAAACAGCCAATCAAATTTCAGCCATTCATTTAAAATGGGAAAATGTAAACTGCAGCCATTCTTACACTGTTAATCGCAGGGCTCTCAAACTTTGTACAGTTGGTCACTGAGTGACTGGGATTAATATTCAGGGAAATGGGTGGAGCCTACAATAGCCAATCAAAATTCACCTGTTGATTTTCAAGGGGAATATTTAAATTGCTGCCATTCTTAAAGTTGATAGCAGATGCCTCAAACCTGGTACAGTTGGTCATTAGGGTTCAAAATCAGAAAGGGGGCGGGGTCACAAATAGACAATCAGATTTGTTTAATTTCAATGGGTACATACAAATTATTGATACCAAGGACCCCAAAGCTCATAAACTTGGTAATTGAGTGACTGGATGTCAAGGTTAGAAAAAAAGTGGGCATTGCCAATAACTACATTTTTTACATGGAAAGATATAAACTGCAGCCATTCTTACAGTATTAATGGCAGGGTTCCCAAACTTGACACAGTTGGCCACTGGGTTACTGGGATTGATATTCAGAAATGTGGGTGGAGCCTACAACAGCCAATCAAAATTAATCTATTGATTTTCAAGGGGAATATTTGCATTGCTACCATTCTTACACTGTTAATGGCAGGGTTCTCAAACTTTGCACAGTTGGTGACTGGGATTAAAATTCAGAAAAGTGGGTGGAGCCTTAAAAGCCTTCTGAATCCTGTTCTGTTACTGTTTGTGGATTGCGTTCATCTCTGCGAAGAGATAACGAATCCTTCTGAATCCTGTTCTGTTACCGTTTGTGGATTGCGTTCATCTCTGCGAAGAGATAGCGAATCCTTCTGAGTCCTGTTCCCTGTATTACTCCATTCCTAGTCAGCGTTCCTGCTTATGTCATATATCAGTTCATTGCCGATATATACATATGTTAGTCAGACGTTACAAATAGTTTCATTGATAGCTGTAATTGTAATGCGCTAGGAAAACATACTTATTGTATATTTATCTGTGTTACGTTCATCTATCTTAATCCTGCTATTTTCTGACTATCCTGTCCTGTCTTTGTGAGGCACGCCATCGCCGCATCGCATTGGCTGCCTCATTCCAGTCTGTCTGGTTTTGGACGCTTGCTGTCGCTAAGTAGCCGCTAGCTAGCAAGCGTTCATTCTGTCTACCTGTCCTGATCTCCTCAGTTCTGGTTTATGTGCTCAGCGCTACTTTGCGCTGAGACGTTATAACGAAAGCATTGTTTGTGGCTGTCAGATCTGCACCGGCTCTGTGCACCACAATCTCCTATTGGAGTCAGTCCTCCCCTCCACTATACTAGGGATAGCCTGTTTCCTGGTGCTAGTGTGTGTACCTCCTCCACGTCAGCTCATGCGTTGCATGCTGACTGTGGAGAATACACCACCAAGCCTTACATTATGAAAACCCCATTACCAATCCCCATTGTGGGGGGGATTCCCAGAAAGTATGACACTGTTAATTATGGTTCCTGTTCCTTTAAGAAATTTGAAGAACTTAGCTCTGAAACAGAAAATGAGTTTTTCTCTGAATGTGCCAGGTTCCTGACCAATCCTGATCTCCAAGCGACTCCTGTTTCAACCTGGGCACTCCAACTAAGTTATATTTTGTTTAAAGGGGAATTATTCCAGTGGGCATTTGATGTTCTCAATCATTCCGATTTGAAAGAGAGACCGCTGGAATTTCTAGCGTTTGTGATCCATAACTGGTTGCGCATAGATCCATTGCCTTTTCCTCTTAATGAACTCCTGGCAGCAGGCCAATCAGCTACTCCTTCAATTGCTTGCAAGAATGAGCAGCAAGCAGAAAGTGTTACTGATAATTTTCCTGCAGCTTTGAATAAATCACCAGCAAGGTCAAAGGCAAAACGCAAACGTTCTAAGAAACGTGTCCAATCTGCAGAATCGTTATCCTTAGCGACTGAGACCTATAATGAGATTCTGCCATTAACAGATAATGAAATGCAATTGTCTTTCAGGGGAGTTAAATGGACTTATGAAACTACTAATGAACTTTCCTCCCTGGCTAGGGAAAATAAAGATTTTTGTTTAAAAGAATTATCTGAGTATGATTATGATGAGATATTACAGAGTATTGAACAAATCAACTTATTTGTGAACCAAGGGAAGTTTGCATACACTACAGTTCAACACTTGCTACAGGTATTGGAGATTCTTAAGAATAAGGAATCTGCCAATCACCTGCTAATTAACCCTATACATGTGCCTGCCACAATCATATCTGGCAACTGTGATCAGCCTAAATGTTTCGCTGTTAAGTATGCATGGGATCCTCCATTCGAGAGGGGAGAGATGGAAGCCCTGGTCTGTGAATGGAAGAATGATTCAAGTTCATTTTGTCAATTTTACAGTGCAAAAAGTGAAATGGTATTGAACGCATGCATTAAGTCAGCCTATAACCTAATAGAGGCTGGTGTGTGTAGGTATGACTGTGTGGCTCCCTTGATTGATGTGTGGGAACTGATTTTGGATGATTTTTATGTGACTCCGAATTCGCAAATTTGGCGTTCTGACCCGCCTGCTTCAGCACCTTTGGCTGATTCAGCAGGTGATTCGGAGCTCTTTTTGTGTGAAATTGAAGTTCCTGCAATTCCACCCTGTACCATGGATAACTCAGTGTTACTTCCCAGTAAAACAGAAGCCACTGATACATTCTTAACCTTGCCCTGCGCAAATTTCTCAGCAGAGAATCCAGAGGTCCTGCTGACTTCCGAGTCCAGCCTAGCCAGTACTCATGACTCTTTGTTTAGTGAAACAGACACCAGAAAAATCTTGCCTGTCTCTGCAAACACTTCTGCAGAAATTACCTGTGTTAATAAAGTTCAACTTCTGTCTGATCCAGCAGATGCCAATAGATGCACTACATCAGTTTCCGAGTCCCAGCAATCCTGTCTAGTAAACTCAGAACCCCAGCATCTGAATTTTCCAATTTTACAAATGAATGGTGATTCAGATGCGCAAACATTGTGTCTTGATCTTCCTGTTTCTACACCTCGCTCTAGTTTCGTGAATAGCTCAGAGCATCTGCTATGTGAACCTGAAATCGCAGAATTATTACCTTGTTCAGAAAATTTTCCAATAAATTTGCCCTGTACCATGAATTGTGCAGTAGATCTCTCCAATGAAACTCAGGTCACAGAATCATTATGCTGTCCAGCAGGTGCTTCCATGGTTTTGCCCTGCAATATGGACTGTTCAGTGATCCTGTCCAGTGAAGCTGTGGTCGCAGAGTCTTATGCTTCACCCAGTACTTTGGATACTTTAAACCCGCTAGCAGAGGAGGCTGAAGCACTGCTTACCTCAGTTGGTGTTGCAGTAATATTCACTTGTCTAGCAGCTGTTTTGGAATTACAGTCTGCTCTAATAAAACTTGATGAATTTCTGCCCAGCAAAGCAGAAGCCATTGAAATATTGTCCTCGTCAGCAAGTGTGTCAGATACCTTGCCCTGTACACAGTCTGATTTAACCAATGTTGTTGAGTCCCTCTCCAGTGTTGTAACAGCCGAGGAACTCCAGCCCTGTCCTCTGAATGTTTCAAAAGTCTTGCCCTGTAACATGGATAATTCTGATTCTCTGGTCAAAATAATAGAAATCTCAGAATTTCAGTCCGGGTTAATGAGTGTTTCTGAAACCCAGCCCTGTATCCTGGAAAATTCTGGTTCTCTGGCCGGTGTGGCAGAAATTCCTGAGTCCCCTTCCTGTCCAGTGAGTTACTCAGTTTTGCCTAGTTCAGTGGGGATTGCTGCACTACTGACTTGTTTTGCAGCCCTTCATGAGCTCCAATCCAGTGTATTTGATGAGTCTCTGTCTAGTCCAGAAGAAGTTATGGGGTCCCTATCTGGTTCAGTGCATACATCAGAAGATCTGTCCTGTCTTGTTAGTGCCCCTGAATCTGATTTGTTACTGACTTTGCTGGAATCAGCGACATCTAAGTCTGATCCAGCATTCTCGTGTAAAAGTCCAGTAGTTGCGAAGTTTAGTCATGATGATTTTTTTTTGGCCAGTCCTGGTTTTGGTCCTGTCTTGGCTGACCCTGAGGCTCACAGTTCCTTGACATGCCCAGAGGTTTCTCTTGTGCCGGTGTGCCCAGATGTTCTTTGTGTGCCAGAATGCCCAAGTGTGTCTAAGGTGTTAGCGTGCTCTGATGCTTCCTTAGTGGGAACACGTTCTGATGTTGCCAGTCTGCCTGCATGCCCAGAGATGGTTCTGGTCCCTGAAAGCCCTGATATTGATGTTTGTCCTTGTGGCCCTGACTCGGGAATTGCCCTAGGTTCCATAGGGGTTCTTGATAGTTCTCCATGTGAGCCTAAGGGGCATTCTGACCTATGGGGATCTCTTTGGAGCTTCAAGGTGTTCTGGGAGGTCTCTGAGAAAACTTGTCCTGGTGCCTTGGACTGGTTCAACAGTGGGTTTTGTGTTGGTAAAGACAGTACCGGTGGGCATTGCAAAGGCTTTGGCGTTTCTGAATGGTTCCTGGAAGGCGGTGGGTATCGCTCAGGGAATTTCGGAGGGCTTTCTTCTGGAAATCATGGTTCTGATGGGTGTCACATTGGGGCTTGTATTACTGATGGGCATGGTTCTGTAGGTTCTGGTTCTGATGGGTCCAGTCTTGTGGGGACTGATTCTGGAATTCGGTCTTGCCGGGCTGTCCCGGTCATCATGAATTATCAGTCGGACTGTTTTGTTGGGAATTTCAGTTTTGAAAAGCGTCTGGAATCCGCTTTTAAGGGCGGGGGTACTGTGATGATCGCTGCTGCAGCAGCTGTTGCTGGAAGTAGTAGTGCTGCAGCTCAGGCAGTTCTGATCTATTTCCATGCAAACTGCATAGCTTTGTCTGTCTTTCCCTGCTGTCAGCTTGTGACTGATTATCATTCACCTGTGTGGGAATCTGCATGTCTGCTCCCATTGGATGACCTCAGTATAAAGATCTGCTTCCTGCAGGGTTTCCTTGGGTTTTCATAGCTTCAGTGTAAGCCAGTCTTGCTGTCGCTTTAGCCCCCGATCGTGTTTCTTGTTATAAAGATACTTTGCTGGTCTTTGCATCATATATTGGTTCATTGCCAATATATATGCATACCAGCACGTTTATTATTTTCCTTGTATTTGTGTTACGTGATACATCAGTGTCGCTGATGTATACGTACACGAACTGTTTATATCCTGTGTGCAGTTAGTCAGCTTTCCAGCACGTTTTGGTAGGTTGCGCGTACCGTGACCACCCGTGCTGAGGTAGTTACCCTGCTCCTGGTTCTGTTTGTGGATTGCGTTCATCTCTGCGAAGAGATAACGAATCCTTCTGAATCCTGTTCTGTTACTGTTTGTGGATTGCGTTCATCTCTGCGAAGAGATAACGAATCCTTCTGAATCCTGTTCTGTTACCGTTTGTGGATTGCGTTCATCTCTGCGAAGAGATAGCGAATCCTTCTGAGTCCTGTTCCCTGTATTACTCCATTCCTAGTCAGCGTTCCTGCTTATGTCATATATCGGTTCATTGCCGATATATACATATGTTAGTCAGACGTTACAAATAGTTTCATTGATAGCTGTAATTGTAATGCGCTAGGAAAACATACTTATTGTATATTTATCTGTGTTACGTTCATCTATCTTAATCCTGCTATTTTCTGACTATCCTGTCCTGTCTTTGTGAGGCACGCCATCGCCGCATCGCATTGGCTGCCTCATTCCAGTCTGTCTGGTTTTGGACGCTTGCTGTCGCTAAGTAGCCGCTAGCTAGCAAGCGTTCATTCTGTCTACCTGTCCTGATCTCCTCAGTTCTGGTTTATGCGCTCAGCGCTACTTTGCGCTGAGACGTTATAACGAAAGCATTGTTTGTGGCTGTCAGATCTGCACCGGCTCTGTGCACCACAATCTCCTATTGGAGTCAGTCCTCCCCTCCACTATACTAGGGATAGCCTGTTTCCTGGTGCTAGTGTGTGTACCTCCTCCACGCCAGCTCATGCGTTGCATGCTGACTGTGGAGAATACACCACCAAGCCTTACAGAAATATAAACTGCAGCAATTCTTACACTATTAATGGCAGGGTTCTCAAACTTTGCCCAGATGGTCACTGGGTGACTGAGATTAATATTCAGAAAAGTGGGTGGAGCCTATAATAGCCAATCAAAATTCACCTGTTGATTTACAAGGGGAATATTTAAATTGCTGCCATTTTTACACTGGTAATAGCAGATGCCTCAAACCTGCTACAGTTGGTCACTGGGTGACTGGGGTTCAAATGCTGGAGAGGGGCAGGGCCACAAACAGCCAATCTGATTTGTTTATATGGTTATATACAAATTATTGATACCAAAGACCCCAAAACTCACAACACCGGGTCATCAGCTAGTTGTACAATAAATAAACACTGTACAGTAAACAATAAAATATAAGGAATAAATAAAAATAAATTGTTCAAAAACGTCAACATACATAGGACACTTTTTCCTCTGTGTTGGTTGTAATTTCTACATTTATTATGACTACTGTATTTAAAAGGGAAGATTTGTTTTATAGTTTGGGGGGGTGGGGGGCGTTATCCTTTTTTAGCTGTTATCTATGTGCCGTTGCTATATAGAATTGCTGAGCTTTAATTCATGCTGTCCATGATTGTTATTGAAATTCTTAGTGCAGGCAGGCTCTCTGGTCTTGTGCTCGGTGTTGGGAATGGGTGTTGGGTGCGGTTGAGATGACGGTTGTGTTGATGCCGCGGTACAGAGGAGTACAACGCTGCCGTTTCCAGAATCTGATTCACGTAATCAGAGACACGTTGGTTCCTCATCCTCTCTGTAGTGCCATATTACTCAGCTTTACCCATTCCCTTTATATAGTGCCTAACGCAGTGACTCACCCGGCAGACACGCTGCCTCCGAACAGATGGGGTCCTGCAACATCGGAGCACAAAGCCCGCCACACGCTTTTACGATCTGCACAACGTTTTAACACATTAATAGAGAAATATGGGAAGGCATAAAAAATACATATTTTCTTGTCAGCAGGAGCTAATGAGTTCCATTATTCAGCCAACACTTTGCATAATTGTTTTTTTTTCTTTAGAAATGAATGTTTTTGTAACTATTTAGTAAGAAGAAAAAGAATTGAAGGTAAAGTGAACTTTTGTTCTTGTTTTGGAAATACATTATTTTTTCTAAAATTCCCCTTTAATCCGGAAAACACAAAATATTAGCGTATATTTAATAGAGGTGCTTGTTCATTGGAATGCCAGCTGTGGCCAATGTTCTACTACTATCGGCTTACCTGACACCTAACCTGTAGTGTAACAATAGGGGTAGCAGAGGTTGCGACCGCGTCGGGGCCCTTGGGCCAGAGGTGCCCCGAGGGACCCTCCCTCAAGCACAATATAAGCTCTCTATTGGGACTGTGCTGGTAATTATCACTTCTATAGATGCTTTAATTGTTGTTGTAATCATTAAAAAACGGTTTCCCAATCCCCTACTTGCACCTCTGACACTGTGGAAATTCTTAGCAGGTTTTGGTGCACCATATCAAATGTATATATATATATATAGTGCTTGGTGGGCCCTATGTAAAACTTGCAAAACTTGCACCGGGGCCATTAGCTCCTTAGCTATGCCACTGCACCTAACATACTAACCACCCTTCCAAAGCAAACCCTTATCCCTTATCCATATACCTTACTCTAAGCCCCCTCCCAAAGCCAAACCCTATTCATATACCTTACACTAACTCCCCTCTCAAAGCCAAACCTACCCTATCCATATACCTTACAATCAGGGGCCCCTCAGGCCATTTTGTCACTCCAGGCGAGGAAATCTGTGCCCCCCCCCCCCCCATTAAAATAATCACAATGCTGCCGCATTTCACCAGAAAATAATGTACAATAATTATGGTAGTGGTTCAGTGAAATACTACGAGCCGCCGATCTATCGCCTCTATGCTACTATGTCCAGTTGAAAAATGTACGGTTTGATCGTAATTTTGATACATTTTTTCAACGGATTCATTGATCGAAAGTATAATCGATCTGGGGGGTTGGTAATCACCAGATTCAATCCTAGTGAAAGAATCTGTCAGTAAAAATGAATGCATGTATTGACAGCTTTAGGCTAGGGTTACTAATAACAAGATCGGGGTGATTAAATTGTGAGGGTAAGAGGTGGTGTGTGGGCAAAGTAGAAAATGACAAGGAACATTTATATTGCATTTTTCTCCTGGCGGACTCAGGAGCTGCAGTCGCTAGGACGCACTCTATAGGCAGTGACAGTGTTAGGGAGTCTTGCCCAAGGTCTCCTACTGAATAGGTGCTGGCTTACTGAGCAGGAATAGCTGAGGTTTGCTGAGGTTTGAACCCAGGTCACCAGTGCCAGAGGCAAAGCCCTTAACCATTACACTATCCAGAGAGAGGGGAGAAAAGAACTTTTATTTAGCTTTCCTGTATGACAAGAAGATAGCCAGCACTATGGTAAGGGGGAAACGAAGGTTAATAAGGGAGAGAAGAGAAGTGGAGAGATACTGAGATGGAGCAGAGAGCTTAGATAGTATTGCAGTCCCATACCACACAGAGGCTACTTGCCTGTAATGTGACTCCTGCCCTGCCAATCTCTCACACAAGGCTGCGGCAGTCCTCCTGGAGTCTAGGGACAGTGGAAAACTTTTCACCCTGGGTAATACCTTATCAAGCTGTCCACATGCAGACTTTACAATGGTGAGAGAGCAGACAGAGTTTTTTTCTTTGGACTCTGCATAAGGCAAGCTTTCTCAGCCAGCCTAATGCTTCACATTGCCTCAAAGCACCAGGCACTGTACCAGCAGCCTGGAGGAAAAGCTCCCCCCTTTGCACCCGGCCAGTCCGTTCTGGAATGCCTTGTACCTGCTTCCCAGAAAGACACCATCCTCCTCTGCTGATGTGTTTTCACAGTCATAAGGAGGTGTGAACAGACACACTCTAGATCCCGAGATAACAACTAATTAGGGAACGTCATACAAAGTGTTGTAGCAAAAGTTTTGTAGACTGTAATGGTTAGCGGAGATACCGCCGCAGAGGCAAGCGGCATGGCGGTTATCTCCGCGTATCAGCCGGTGGCCTCAGCCGCGCAGTTGCATGCTGGTGCTCTGCCTGGTCCTTCTATTGCACATAGACTGCGCGCGCGCCAGGCGACAGGATCTTTATGCGAATAGAAGGGGAGTCAGCTGATCTACCAGGTCAGCTGACTCCAACAGTACGCTGGATTGGCTGAATGACTGGGGCGGCGCTGTGGAGCACTTCTGTATATATGGTACCAGCCTGTCAGTTGCTCCGTGTCTGCTGTTGCGAATGCTAACGTGTTAGTGCTCAGACCTTAGTCAGATCCCAAAGTGTGCTAGAACCATCTGGAGCTGGAGATCCACACTTAGCCAGATTCTGTTGATAGCTTAAAGTACTAATTGCATTGTATTATCTGTTATGACCTTCTGCTTGCCTTGACTATTCTCCTGCTTTTCTGATTCTGTACTTTCACCTATCTGATCAAGTTGCCGACTCTGCCTGAACTTAAACTCTGAGTTAGTCTTCTGTACCGTATCTGTCCGTACATTGCCGATCCTGCCTGTCTGACTATCCTGTACTCACCAGTGGGTAAGCCACTGGTGAGGGATTCTAGTATTGTATCACCTGCTCCTCAGGTGAAACCCTGACTGCAGCACAGTCTTAATCACCTGCCCCTCAGGTGATCATTACTTGCAGCATCTTTGTAAACACCTGCTCTTCAGGTGTCCACTGGCTGCAGTACAGTCTTAACACCTACTCCTCAGGTGTAAGCCCTGACTGCAGTACAGTCTGAGTCTCTGGCCCTTTGGGTGATTTCAGCTGTACTGAATCACATATTCAGCTTGCTGGGTGAATACTCTTGTTTTCTATTGAGATACCTATTACCACCAGCTCCTCTGGGGTATCGCTATCATTACTGTTGCACCAAACATCTGTTCTTACATTGGTTATCCTGGTTCTGGCTATACTCGCATTATTGGTGATTCTGCAGATCACACATAATCAGGTATAGCATCTGTATTAATATTATTGGTGATACTGCAGATCACTAATAATCAGAGAAATATGTTCTCGCTGACACCAATCGTTACATAGACTCCTTATTAGAGGCTGAGCAGCAGATGCTTTCATTAGAACTTTTTATCTCCGCACCCTCAGTTTTCAGTCTCTACGGACAGGAAAAATAAACTTTTCCCCCCTGGAAGCACCCCCAAATAAATCTGCCGCTGCAGGCAGTTGACTTATCAGCTGGTGCTTAGAGGCACCTCTGCTTACAATACCCCCCTCCCCTGAAAGAAAACCCCCATACATATACCGTACAATACCCCCCTTCTCCCTTTCAAGAAAACCTCTATCCATATACCTTACACTAACCCTCCCCTCCCCCAAAGAAAACCCCTATCCATGTACCTTACACTACCCCCTTTCCAAAGTAAACACCTATCTATACATCTTAAGGTGCCCATACATCAGAAGATATATGGGTAGAGATGGCCCAAACCTCCGATTTTCGGTTTGCGAACTTCCGCAAAAGGTTCGTGTGATGAATATTACGGAAAGTCGTGCGCAAAATCGCCATCGATTTTCGCATGGTCATGCACAGTTCCTGTCAGTCCTGGGTAAATGCACAATAGATGTCAATTTCCCTCTCTCTTACTGAGAGCAGCAGCCCTCCCCCACATCCTGTGTCAGGAAAGAATGTCACAAGTGGCTAACTCCCCTGCCGAGAAGCCATTTGGTCACCCAGCTCATGTTCCCCAAGCCAGCTCAAACTGGTTGAAATTCAAAATTCCCTCCCAAACTCATAAGCTTCAGACAAAGAGAACTTTATGTACTAATAATTCAAAATGAGCTTGGCACAGCAAGACAAAAATTACATTTCCTGATACCTAGGAATCAGTTCTATCCTACACAGGAAGTGCACTTTTCTAGCTATCAGGAATCGGTAGAGAATCCACTTTATCCGGCTTGCGTAGAGCGAATGCGACAGACTAGGCATGTATAGCCTCGTTTAATACAGAGTCGCATGCTGCTTATGAATATGGTCTCGGATTTGCGATGCACCAATCTTGGGCCGAGTCACACAAATTATTAATAATTGGTACATTCCTTGCTCTGAGTCTGTGGGTGGCAACCTGACTGCCAGGAGGTAACCCTTCCTTAAACACACCTACTTTCCAGGTAGTGACCGCCCAAAAACTCAGGTCAGTAAAAAGTGTTTGCGAGGAACTCCTCCCCAGTTCTTCAATTTCCATCGACCAGAAAAGTCCAGACATGTGCTCAAGGAGAACCGGGTGCATGTTGTGTACAAAGGACTTTTAACCTGAATGCCTACCTTTAAACTGGACTATTTTTCTTCATGCTTCAAATGGACTGCTCAGCTAACTAAGTAAGAACTTTCTGATTTTATTCCTTTTTATTTTTAAGCTCTGTGTTTATATGTTAATAGGTGTATATAACTGTATGTAATGCATTTTTGTTATTAAACGTTTTAAAAATCGTTTAGCGGTTATGACCTGTTGCTGAACATACACAATCGTACCTATTCTCCTGAAATCGCTACCCTGTGTTTAATAGAAGTGTACACTTATAACCCGTATGCGCGAATCCGGCTCAGATAGTCAGATCTGACCCAGATTCCTGTATACCGCAAAGGGTTTATAGAGCGTTCTCAAAGTCCTAGTAAAACTACAGAAGCGGGCTGTGTAACTCGCTTGGTGGCAGATCTTTGAATTGTATGTGTGTGTGGTGAATCGGTTGGTATCAGAACGCTCCCTTCGCGAGTCAGTTCATCCAATTGCGAACGCGGGTTACCCTTCGTGATGAACAAATGACCGTGTAAGAGAATTTCTGATGCTGATTGACTGACCCACCCGCAGACCGGCCTTGCGGTCTGTGACATTGGCGGCAGCGGTGGGATTTGTGTGTGTTCAGAACATTAACGGCAACGTTATTTGATTAACCTGCCAGAACAGATCACAAATCTGTGGTCGATAACCGGTGCATTACCATTTATATAGACTAAACGTGTAGCACAGAGGTCCCCCCCCCCCCCCCCAATCTCTTTTGCTATCCTATCTTTTATTTGACAAAAATGGCTGTAGCAAGATACAAGAAAATGTCAGTGGCAGACCTAGTAAACTTGTGTGAGGAAAAAGGCATTATGACGCAGAGGTGGGACAAGGTCCTCCAGCACCCAAGGCTAAGACACCAAAGTGCGCCCCTCCATCCCTCCCACCCCAGCCATCACACTCTGATTGTTATTAGACTAAGAGGTGCCACAGGGCCCACAACCTCCCCAACACCTTAATATGTAGTTATCTGGCTTGCAGTCACTGCTATGTATCCCCTTTTCTTATTTATTTCTGCTTCAAACACAATTAGGAATGACAGCTGAATGAATTCTGTACCCCCTTTTACACTGCGCCCTGAGGCTGGAGCCTCTCCAGCCTATGCCTCGGCCCGGCCCTGTAATATGACGTATAGAAAAAAGAAAGCGCAATTGATCGACGACTTATTGCGACTGGATACCCAGCCGGAGCAGATGCTGGGAGAGCACACTCCTGGTTCAGACGGTGCTGTAACTGGGGCAGAGGAAAGTGAGCGGTTGGAGCAAAGCAACCCACTTCCAGACCCAGAGGAAAACGGGACCACGTCTGAACCAGTCGCTGTAACTGCTGAGGAGCATGGTGGCCGGCAGGAGCCCGCCCATGCCAACCTGTTCTGTGTTCCTGAGGCTGGAATGCAACCTGGATTACAAAGGCTGTTGGAGACAAATCCTGAGCTGTACATGCAGATTGTCAGAGAAAACGCTGACAGAGCAGAACGAGACGCTGACCGTTTAGAACGCCAGGCTGAACGGGAATCCTCAGAACGCCGGGAGCAGGCAGAAAGGGAAGCGGCAGAGCGCCGGTGGCTTGCTGAGAAAGAGGCGGCAGAGAGAGAATCCGCCCACCGACACGACCTGGAAATGGCCAAACTGCGAGGGCAAGGCCAAAATCCCTTGCAAAGTGCTCCGGAACCCCGGCCCACAGCAGGCCCGTTTGGGACTCCAAAGTTTAAATTCCCAGAAATGGAGAAGGGAACCGACCCGGACACTTATTTACACTCATTTGAAAAGACTTGCCGTCAGCATCATCTACCCCAGGAGCAGTGGGCGAGATATCTGACACCCAACTTGCGGGACAAAGCGCTTGAGGCGTTTGTGGACTTACCCGCTGAGAAAGACAATGACTATGAGGCGATAAAAGCTGCAATTATCGCCAAATAACAGCTGACCCCAGAGGTCTATCGCAAAAAGTTTCACTCCCTGCAGAAAGGCCACACCGACTCTTACACCGACCTGGAGAGTCGCCTGCTGACTGTGTTCAGGCAGTGGTCGCGGGGCCTTAAAAAAGACTCTCACCAAGGTCTGGAGGACCTCATCATGCAGGAGCAGTTGCTGAACTGCTGCACTCCAGATGTCCGGCAGTTTGTCTTGGAGCCGAAGCCTGAATCCGCCAAAGCTGCCGCAGAACTTGCAGACACTTTTGTGGCCACCCGTGTGCCGGACAGCCGCAAACCTCCAGTCCCGAGCTGAAGAGGGGGGAGACCTATGCAACCCAGCTCTCCTCCCCCTGCGAACCGTGGGAATCGGGTCCCACAGCCAAAGAGGGCGGATGCTGCACCTGCTACTCATTCGCCCGATGCCACATATGTTCCAAAGCGTTACCACTGTGGACAGCGAGGACACCTCAAGTCTGCCTGCCCCGAGGTGAGGACGCCGTCTCCAGAGCCTAGCGCAGAAGTGGCTAGCGCATCCTCTACTGCACACGCCTACCTCGTCATGGGAGCAGCAAATCCTCGACTTTCCGGAAATCATCAAGTCGTGGAAGTTAACAACCAGATCACTGTTGGTTTCCGCGACACAGGTGCAGAGCTTACCTTGGTTCGCTCTCATCTTGTAACCAGGGCGAATTTCCTGCCTAATGAGTGTCACACTTGTGGGAGTTGGTGGCGCACACGCACGCATCGCCAAAGCTCGTGTTGTTCTCGATTGGGGAAGGGGCCGCCAGTCAAAAGTTGTGGGGATGACAGATGACATCCCAGTGCCCGTGCTGTTGGGCACCGATCTTGGCACCCTACGATCCTTTTATGAACCTGTGATCAACACCCCGGATTGCCAGTCTGGACCCACTCAGGTACTGTACAAGCTTGGGGTGGGACAGGGGGAGGCAGCCATGGTAATGGTACCTAGCCCTCCTAGGGAAGGAGGCAAGGAAGCGGTACCTGTTTCTAATGGACAGCTGTCTAATCACGGTTTGTCTGATTCTAAACCTGTCACTGTTGTTCCAGATACCTGTGTACATGATGTGAAAAATGAACGTAACTGTGATGTTAATGTTGTACTAGATGTTGCTAATAGATTTCATGCTGAATCTCCTATTACTAAAAATGATTTATGTTTAAGTGTGATTGCCTCTAACCCAAGAGGTAACAGTCTTGTTTTGCCTGGGTCATATCCATGCAGAGCAGTGGAAGCAGGCCAGGTGTCAGAGTAGGCAGCTGGGGTCCTAGACTTCCCCTCCTGCTATGACAGCCAAAGTGCTCCACCATTGCCTGCTGTTAACAAACAGCTAGTGGAGACAGGCCGCACCTTCCCTGTCTCACCCTTGCATGTCTTCTCCTTGCAGAAGCAACCCAGTGCAAAACTGCCCAGAGGTCCGCCCTCTATCCTTCCTGGAGAAGGGGCAAGCCTCGCCACCCAGGTGAAGGCTAACTCGTTTTTTTAAAATTTGCTCTAATGGCCACCTAGGCTGTGCTGACCAAAATGTTGTGCCAAGGTGTAGTCCGTTAGAGCAGGGGTATGCCACGCTGCTTCTAGATTCGCAGGCTGACATCCGAGAGTCAGGAAGTGACCCGGATGTCAGCCAACGACTCTCTCCCTTACAGGAAGCGCTACGCAAACCCAGCCAAGCCTTTAGAGGTAAGCCTGTTGGTGTGCATCACACCGTCCGCAAAGCGGACACTGGGACACACCGGACCATGAGGCCTTATGCTTCTGGTGAGTTGTCTAAAGGGCAGTCAGATAAGAAGTCGAGAACCCGTTCAGTAGCTAAGCGGTGCGTAGAGCGGGTCTGGCAGACCCACTCTGTGCGTCCAACTGGTAGGGGGGAGATGTGACGAATATTACGGAAAGTCGTGCGCAAAATCGCCATCGATTTTCGCATGGTCGTGCACAGTTCCTGTCAGTCCTGGGTAAATGCACAATAGATGTCAATTTCCCTCTCTCTTGCTGAGAGCAGCAGCCCTCCCCCACATCCTGTGTCAGGAAAGAATGTCACAAGTGGCTAACTCCCCTGCCAAGAAGCCATTTGGTCACCCAGCTCATGTTCCCCAAGCCAGCTCAAACTGGTTGAAATTCAAAATTCCCTCCCAAACTCATAAGCTTCAGACAAAGAGAACTTTATGTATTAATAATTCAAAATGAGGTTGGCACAGCAAGACAAAAATTACATTTCCTGATACCTAGGAATCAGTTCTATCCTACACAGGAAGTGCACTTTTCTAGCTATCAGGAATCGGTAGAGAATCCACTTTATCCGGCCTGCATAGAGCAAATGCGACAGACTAGGCATGTATAGCCTCGTTTAATACAGAGTCGCATGCTGCTTATGAATATGGTCTCGGATTTGCGATGCACCAATCTTGGGCCGAGTCACACAAATTATTAATAATTAGTAGATTCCCTGCTCTGAGTCTGTGGGTGGCAACCTGACTGCCAGGAGGTAACCCTGCCTTAAACACACCTACTTTCCAGGTAGTGACCGCCCAAAAACTCAGGTCAGTAAAAAGTGTTTGCGAGGAACTCCTCCCCAGTTCTTCAATTTCCATCGACCAGGGAAGTCCAGACATGTGCTCAAGGAGAACCGGGCGCATGTTGTGTACAAAGAACTTTTAACCTGAATGCCTACCTTTAAACTGGACTATTTTTCTTCATGCTTCAAATGGACTGCTCAGCTAACTAAGTAAGAACTTTCTGATTGTATTCCTTTTTATTTTTAAGCTCTGTGTTTATATGTTAATAGGTGTATATAACTGTATGTAATGCATTTTTGTTATTAAACGTTTGAAAAATCGTTTAGCGGTTATGACCTGTTGCTGAACATACACAATCGTACCTATTCTCCTGAAATCGCTACCCTGTGTTTAATAGAAGTGTACACTTATAACCCATATGCGCGAATCCGGCTCAGATAGTCAGATCTGACCCAGATTCCTGTATACCGCAAAGGGTTAATAGAGCGTTCTCAAAGTCCTAGTAAAACTACAGTAGCGGGCTGTGTAACTCACTTGGTGGCAGATCTTTGAATTGTATGTGTGTGTGGTGAATCGGTTGGTATCAGAACGCTCCCTTCGCGAGTCAGTTCATCAAATTGCGAACGCGGGTTACCCTTCGTGATGAACAAATGACCGTGTAAGAGGATTTCTGATGCTGATTGACTGACCCACCCGCAGACCGGCCTTGCGGTCTGTGACAGTTCGGTTCGCGTGAACTTTCGCAAAACACAATAGACTTCAATGAGGAGGCGAACTTTGAAAACTAGAAAAAATTATGCTGGCCACAAAAGTGATGGAAAAGATGTTTCAAGGGGTCTAACACCTGGAGGGGGGCATGGCGGAGTGGGATACATGCCAAAAGTCCCGGGGAAAAATCTGGATGTGACGCAAAGCAGAAGGGCAGAAATCACATTGACTGCTAAATTGCAGGCCTAAAGTGCTTTAAAGGGGAACTGAAGAGATGTATATGGAGGCTGCCATGTTTATTTCCTTTTAAGCAATACCAGATGCCTGGCAGCCCTGCTAATCCTCTGCCTCGAATACTATTAGCCATAGCCCCTGAACAAGCATGCAGCAGATCAGGTGTTTCAGACTTTAAAGTCAGATCTGACAAGATTAGCTACATGCTTGTTTCTGGTGTTATTCAGATACTACTGCAGAGAAACAGACCAGCAAGGCTGCCAGGCAACTGGTATTGATTAAAAGGAAATAAATATGTTAGCCTCCATATACCTCTTACGTCAGTTCCCCTTTAAAACATCTTGCATGTGTATACATCAATCAGGGAGTGTAATTAGAGTACTGCTTCACACTGACACACCAAACTCACTGTGTAACGCACCGCAAACAGCTGTTTGCGAAGTGACGACCGTGCTGGACTGGTGCGCACCATAGTGAGATTGCTTTTCCTCACTCAGTGATGTCAAGTAATGTCTGACTGCCTTATCAACTTTCAATGGTTCTTTCTCTACCATTGTTAAAGCTTGCATATATTTTTTTTAAATACTTGTTCTGCTTGCTGTTCAGTACCTGCAACGAGAATCTTATGGAGGGCAAGTCTGTCATTGCGAGTGACCATGGTAATGGCCGGGGAATCCTGGTTCGATTCTGGTCCGGAGTGGGAGCCTAACAAACGGCTACCACCCCCGCACATCCAAGGAAGGCAGCAGGCATGGCATGCACGTCCCGAGGTAGTGACCAAAAATAAAAATACAGGAGGACTTTCGAGACCCTGCTGTATATGTGAAATGAATCAACTTTAAATCCTTTAACGAGAATCTGTTATGGAGGGCAAGACTGATGGTGCCTTCACTGTGACTCACCAGGTTGGTCACCTCCTCAAGGAGGTGAGAATCTGTTATGGAGGGCAAGTCTGCCATTGTGAGTGACCACGGGTAATGGCCGGGGAATCAGGGTTCTATTCCGGTCCAGAGTGGGAGCCTGAGACCCATGCTGTATAAGTAATGTACCTGCCCTGACCGTGCTTTGCAGACCAGGCATCTGTGGTCAGATGGACACTTGACCCAGCGCAAGACAAACCAAATTGAAAGCATTTGCCAAGAATGTGTTATTATGGAGGGCAAGTCTGCCTTTCATTCCAACTGTGTGAAACTTTCTATGGTACTTTCTCAGTACCATGGTGACCACGGGGTAATGGCCGGGGCGGGGAATCCTGGTTCGATTCCGGTCCGGAGTTGGAGCCTAAAAAAAGCCAACCCCACACATCCAAGGAAGGCAGCAGGCAGGCATGCACATCCCGAGGTAGTGACCAAAAATAACAATAAAGGAGGACTTTCGAGGCCCTGCTGTATATGTGAAATGAATCAACTTTAAATCCTTTAACGAGAATCTGTTATGGAGGGCAAGTCTGATGGTGTCTTCACTGCGACTCACCAGGTTGGTCACCTCCTCAAACTGCCGCATGAGCCTGCATGCATTTCGCATCAATGTCCAGTTGTTGGGCCACAACATCCCCATCTCCCCAGATTGTGTCCTTCTACTGTAATTGAACAAGTACTGGGAGACGGCTTTCTCCTGTTCTAGCAGGCGAGAGAACATGACCAGGGTCGAATTCCAGCAAGTCGGGCTATCACATACAAAGCATCTCACCGCCAAGTTGTTTCTCCGCTGAATGTCCGCAAATGTCCCACTGAACACAACAGGTAGGTATATGCAGTGATGAGGTGGGTTCACTGAACACAACAGGTAGGTATATGCAGTGATGAGGTGGGTGCACTGAACACAACAGGTAGGTATATGCAGTGATGAGGTTGGTTCACTGAACACAACAGGTAGGTATATGCAGTGATGAGGGGGGTGCACTGAACACAACAGGTAGGTATATGCAGTGATGAGGGGGGTGCACTGAACACAACAGGTAGGTATATGCAGTGATGAGATGGGTGCACTGAACACAACAGGTAGGTATATGCAGTACTGGGTGTTACAATGTGCACCTGCACACAGGTAGATACTGAATGCGCTGGGCCTGGCTGACAGTGGCACACACACAGTATGAATTAGCAAGGCTGTCTATGCAACACAAGTGTCAGTGGGACACTCAGAAAAAAAATAGATCACAAGAACAAGATTAGCTCTCAAAAGAGCTGTTGAGGGGTTCTATTTTAGCAATAAGAATCAGCAAGGAGCAAGGTAACAAGCCTATAACAGCCTAACTAATCTTTCCCTATGAGAGAGTCTGATGCAGCTGTGTCTTCTCTAATTACCGCAGGTACACGAGTGAGTGTAATGGCCGGCGGAGCCTGCCTTTTATAAGGAGAAGGAGGGGGGGAGTGGCTCCACGAGGGAGTGTAGCCTGATTGGCTACAATGTGCCTGCTGACTGTGATGTAGAGGGTCAAAGTTGACCCTAATGGTGCACTATGGGGGCGAATCGAACTTCCAGGAAAGTTCGCCATACATGGCGAACGCGAACCACCGGAAATTCGCCTGGAACCGTTCGCCGGCGAAACGTTCGGGCCATCTCTATATATGGGCAGATTCGAGGGACAAATCTCTCTCTGATCAAATCTGATCATAGAGAGATCTGTTGCCTGCCCATACACCACAGGCCGTTTCCTGATCAGTTTGGCCGAATCCCGATCAATTTTCCCGAATGTTTTGGGAACTGCCCTTGTGGTTACGCAGTCGCCTTGCCACCCCCGCGCTGCCCCCAGTGTAAAATGATCCCCAGAGTGCCTGGTGCAGTAAACTTTACCTGTCCATGTCCGTCGCTATCTCTGTCTTCTTACACATGCCCCACATGGTTGCCGGTGTATACATGGGCGCATGTGTGCCCTACATCTTGCAGCATGTTTAACCGATACATACAACCAATTTCTGCCCGAAATTGGTGACATCGCCAATCCGGAGTGTATTTGGTGGCGGTACAGATTTTCATCCGTGTGACATCGCTGGGCCGGGCTGCTCACACGTGTCAGCTCTATAGCTGACACATGTGGGATGATAAGCATGCGTGACAACATGCAGCGGCTAGAGGAGCAGCAGCAACAAGGTGATCAGCGGGGGGATCTGCGTCGCTGAGGTTGAGTAGATCCACTAGCGTTGAGCCGAAAATTGTGTAATTTCGTGTTTCTGTAATTATGGATGCGAATTTTGCCACTACGTCACAAATTCGTAATTTCGGAATTGCCATATAAACAGTGATTCAGAATTCCGTAAGCGAAAGTTCCATCACGTAATTATGTGTTTCAGCGCAAATTCGTGTTTAACACAAAATTTTGTGTTTTCTATAGAAACAGTAATTTTAATTATGAAAATGAACGCAATTTCATTTTCAATAGTAATTATGCAAATTTAAGTAGTTACTAAACTCAGGATTGCAATTACTGATAATGCAAAGGTCCCTGCAGGTGCTGTCACTTTAAATGCATCAGGAGGCTCTACCTACAGCCACTTCTAAGGGCTCGTTTCCACTATCGCGAATCCGCATGCGTCCAACGCATGCGGATTCGCACATGTAATGCAAGTGGATGGGCCTGTTTCCACTGTAGCGTTGTTGAGGTGCGTTTTTTTCAGCGGTGAAAAAACGCACAAAAGAGCCGCCAAATTTGCCTGCAAATCGCATGCAATGTATTTAATAGGGAAATTGCATGCGTTTTCCCCATGCGTTTTTTGCCGCTAATTCGCATAGGTACCAATGTAAATTCACACAGGCAGTGACATGGTTAAAATCGCATATACCCTCATCTATGCGAATTCCCATGCAATTTCATCAGCGGTGGAATCCAGGCGATTCCGCACCGCAATAGTGGAAACGAGCCCTAAGACAGGTGCTCTTTGTAAAAGTGCACTTAGCGGTCATGCATGCAGAAACACTTGGTTTTGGGCCTTGCAATATCTGATAATGCAAAGGTCCCTGCACGTGCTGTCACTTTAAATGTATCAGGAGGCTCTGGACTGAACCACAACTTCGAGAAAGGACAAACTTCCGCATTAAATAATATATGCCAATTCATTTACATTATGAAAACGTTTGTAATTACGAAATTCCGCATAAACGCAAAATGTCACGTAATTTAGCGAAATTAAGAATTTTCGATTACGGTCATAATCGCCATTTAGCGAATTACGCAAAATTTAGCATAATCGTAGTTAGTTAATTATGCTCATCACTAAGATCCACCCAGTGGATCGCTCATGTGTTGGCGTTCAGGCATGTGTACGAGGCATAACCTCCCTCTAACACTAACCCTTCTAGTACTACTTATCGGTGGAAGAGGTAGCGCCCAGCAGGGGCGTAACTGGGGACAGGGCATTGTACACAAGACCCTGCTGCACATTGAATAGGGTTTGTCTACAAAACTTTGTATTATTGCTTATCAGTGTCTGAGCAGATGCAGTTATTAGAACAATTGTGCAGAGAGCAAAAAGCTTTTTCTCTCTGTGCCCTTAGTTTCTTAGGACAGGGAAAAAGAAACTCCTCCCCCACGGGGCCCTCCTCTGTGGCTTCTGGGCCCCCCTGCAGCTGCATCCCTTGCAGGGTCTATTGTTACACCGATGGCGGCCAGCATTCACTGCCACCGCACTAATCTATGGGTCTGACACAACCAGGAGAGCGTGAGAGGGAGCCCTGGTGGGCACCCCAGTATCATGGGGCTGCTACCAGATTGTTACACCAATCATTGTAACGCAATGCAACGCAAAGGCCCCAGTGTGAAACTAGCCACCTGAAGTGTATTCTTCCTTCTGGGCATGCTGGGTGGGTTGTGAATCTATTCTGCAGAGCAGTTTTAAAAGAGATCATTGAACAGTCCTAACAGCGAGACATGATAGATATTAATTTTGATTGCTGCACAGAAAGGGTTGGAGGGACGTAATGTTACGATGGGGTTATTTTGCAAAACACAAACAACGCTCAGCGGCTTGCATGATAAATAAATAATCAGGAGAGGACATTAAACTCCCTCTGTGGGCATTTTCTATGGCATCGTAAGTGAAGCCCAGCAAAGGAATGCTCCAGCCCCACCCGCACAAGGTCCTCACCTCCCCATAATTGTGGTAGGAAACATATTTACTGTAATGAAGGCAGGATGCGGATGGACTGAACATTGTGTACAGGAGAGGCAATCAATAAAGAAGCAACAAGGCAAGTCAGGAGAGGTAAAAAGTTATATAAAGGGAACTGAACACCAGTAATATTTTTCCATAAGGGTGGTTCATGATGATCTGTGCCTTTGGGGGGAAGGGGGATGGTTGGGGTGAACCTTACTGTAGGATGACAAGCACGGCCACAAACCAGAGGGTCCCGAGCAGTGGCGGTGGTCTGGAAACGGATCCAGGATCCTGATACCGGAAACAGTAAATTCGGGCGCCTGAGGCTAGTGGACAAATC